>NW_016690332.1:1911430-2019468 GCF_001604755.1 Lepidothrix coronata | reverse complement strand
CTTGAAGAATTTTACCACGGCTACAAGAGTGCGCCTTCAGCTCTGTGTGCCTCTGGAAACTGTGTTATAAGGAAGCTGCTTGCTGGGATCCTGCCCATCAGCCAACATTTACTTTTTTAGTTTGGAGAAGCAGCAGCACTCAAACCCCCTATGTGCCAGCCCCATGGGAAACTTAAACCACAGTTTCTCTTTAAAGCTTTGCTCCAATAGCTGTTTTGCTTTCCTCTCCTGCATCATCTGAGTGATGCTGCTTTAGGGATGGGGAGTTACTGCAAGTGGCAGCACTAGAGTGCAGTTTTTGCTTGAGAGTCTAAATTACCAATTTCTTGGTTTTCTGGTGCTTTTGGAAAGAGCTGGCTCCTCTCATCACCAGAATTGTCACTGAAATAGCCAAGATCCTGTCTTGCAGGGTGCTTTGCAGAAGAGACTTCTGTCTGTGTGTGTGTGTGTGTGTCTCTAATTACAACAAAGATAAAGAGTTTCTGGATCTTCATCTCACCAGTGCACCTGTCAGATACGATGCAGGCTCCCACCCCCTCCTTGTCACAAGCCTGACTCTGCCCATAAACACCCATTTTGCATTGTCACTTGCAATCTGTGTCAGACTATGCACTAGTCAGAAAACAGTGAAAATATATCTTGTTTTCCGATTTTTTTCAAACCCTACCTCCTCTGATCCCAGGAGCTGCAGGGAGACCTCGCCCAGAAGTGATGCTTCTGCGCTTGTCTGATACTTGCTGTCAGAGATCTCTGGGGTAACTGTAGCTTCAGTCACTCACTGTTAAAGGCATCAGTCAGCACTGAGACAGACTTCATTCGGGATAGAAAAAGACCATTATCAGTGTCTAATGAATAAAACAGTCTTTATCAGTGAGCAGTGAGAAAGCCTGGTTAGGGACTGTGGTATACATACCACCATAATCATTGGTGTGATTTTTGGTGCACACTGGGAGTAATTAGCTTGCTTGCATGTAACTGTGTGTCTGGGGTTACAGTTCCTGGATTTGCATCACACAACATGCCTTTGCAATGTAAATGCTGTTTTTCTGGCAAAGTTCTGAAAAGCATAGGGGTATGTGAACAGCCATTAACCTGGTGATCTGCATCCCCCCCATCTCCTTTTTGCAGGTCTTCCTCACAGTAAATGATGGATCTTGAGAAAACCTATCTCTGAGGCTATAAAATGTCTCAAAATTTGACTTGGAGTTTCCCAACTCCTAAGTTTGACTTTTCTCAGTCAGCTTCTTGATTTTGCAGATGAAATAAAATATATTTTAGGGGAAAGAATAAACTAATTACCTAAGTTTGCTTTAAGGAAAATAATAAAGAGGCAACTGTGTCTAGAGGGATTTATTTAAGCCATGTATAAAGTTATTGCCCATGGAGGAATGCTAAGTGTCAAAATGGTTTTATGGCTATTATTTGTGACTGATTTACTCCTATCAGCAGTTTCATGGTAGGAGTATACTCCTGCTTAAGGGAGGGACTTCCTTTCATGTGAAAAACAGAGCATTATTTCACATCTCTATACTGTGGATTCTCTTGACTGCAAATACATTTAGATATAGCAGTTGTCAGTACAATGCCTTTTGCAAACTATAAATTGTTCAGAACATGGTCATTTCTGCCTCCTTGTTGATGATGGATTTGTTGGGGATGTTGTTGGTGTTTTTTTATTATTTCTTTCCTCACTTTTTTTCTTTAAACTCTTTTCTGCAGCCCCACACTTTAAGGCTTTCTTGACCCAGCTCTGGAGGGATGCTGCATTGCTGTAGGGGGAGAGTAAGAGAGGAGCAGTATCAAAAGGATGAAGTAAGATTAACTCCAAGCTGTTGAAGGAAAGACCTTCTCTCTCATTCTGGTTGCATGGGAGTGTTGATGGTCTGAGTGAGGACAGGAGAAAAGTAGAAATCCTGAATTAAGAATGTGATCAAACCACAGGCCATGTGTCCTGCAGTGGGTCAGTAACCAGAAGAAAGCATTTCTCTGCTTTTGTGTGTTATAATCACATACCCGTAGTTGCTATAGTGGGGAATGGGTAAAAAGCTGGTATTTGTCTGGGAGAAAGGATGCCATTGAGCCTGATGCAGATATCCCCTATTTTCCCTTGACTCCATTGTTGAGCTTTCCTGTCTGTGCGGAGACGGTTTTGTTTGTGATTTGTTTTATTCTTTGTTTTCCATCTGAAAGGGCTGGAAACTGTTTTGCTCTAGTTAGGGGCCATTGTGTTCCTGTTTATTATTCCTCGTTTCATTGTTGTAACCACCTCCTGTGATTGAATTACTCCCAATATGTTTAAATGATAAACTGCTCACTTGTAGTCCCTTCCAGCAGAAAACACCACTGTAATTTTACTCATACATATTGGTCAAATTAGTGTATCCAATATAACAGATCATTACAGGAGTTCCAGTTTCATATGTACCTATTTTGGCAGTTGATATGAGTTCCATAATAAAAAGAAGCAGCATTCTAGAGGGTAACGTATTTCTGGGATGGAAGAAAATTTAATTTTGAATTGCTCTCCGAGCAGTGAGCGGGCTGATTTTCCTTTCTGAAGAATCACATAATTCCCTTTGCCTGCTGAAAGCTTTTACTTGTCCATTTGGCTGTACTGCCCATAGTGGAGAGTGCCACTGTAGGGCCTGCTTCTTCTTGGGGAGTGGCCATCTACATGTTGGGTGGGAAAAAAAGGAAGCAAAATTTATCTGCTGGTTTTGATGGTCCATAGGGTGGGAGTGGTTTTCCAGTGCTCTTGTGGGAGATGTCTCTAAAGAGAACAACTAAATGTCCAGACAGTGGTCCAGCTGCAGTTGAAAGATCTGGCAGCTACAGAAACAGCCTCTGCCTGGAGAAAATGAGGGTTAGGCAGCTGATGGGCAATGCTCAACCAGTAAGATAGTATGGGACTGTGCTTACATGGGAAACTAGGTGAAAGAAGGGACATTAATAGGAGTCTGAAGTGTTGTAGAGTAACATTGCCCTTATCTTCGGTGGCCTGTCCCAGGGGTGATGTTGGTTGCACAAGGGGAACTGATTCCTCAGCATCTTTAAGTGGCTTTATTTTTGAGTGATTGATATACTTTGTGATTTTGAGCAGGAATAATTTGCCTTTGTAAAGAGATCTTTGGGTTTATGTGGTTGTGGTTTTTTTCTTTAATGGTTAAGAAATCTAGGTGTGTTAATTAGACATGGTTAAATCATCCCTAATATGTTTTGAGTCTTAAAATTTCATCAGTTGGCTTAACAACTTGTCTTCTTTTAGAAATAAAAGTTAAAATTCATTTTTGCATCAAGGAAATTATTTTTATTCAACTGCGTATTGAAATATTATTTTTAAAACAGACTTATTGCATTTTGTGGAAAAATATTTCAAAACATTATCCAAAAAAGTCAACTTCAATCAGGAAAATATGAAACATTTTGATAATATTAATTCAGTACAGTCTTTTTAATACCAGTTGGTCCAGAAACTTCACCATCTCTTCCCTGTGGAACAAGAAACAAACATACATTTCAGTGCAGCTGCAGGACAGTCATTTTGACTTAAGAGAAAAGAGTATTTAAGGGAATTGGAAATCCCAAAGCACCAACTGTCCTTACACCTTTTAAAGGTGTGTTATACTTTAGATGGCTTTCATCATTTTTATAGGATGCATTCTTTTCCTTTGTGTGGGGGTGGAGGGTCTGTTTGTTGCCTGGAACAGGTCATGTGCTGCAGGCTGGTCTTGGCTGCACCAGCACCCAGCCCTGCGGTGTCTGGGTGTGCTGGGAAGTGCACCACTGGAGACACTGTATCATAAGTTACCTAAGTGTCAAACTTGGTGCTTCCATGGAAACCCACCCCTGTGCGATTCTCTTTGGCTTCCCCTATGGTGGGAGACATTTCGGATGTTCCTTAACATAGAAATAACTGCTTGACCAGACTAAGAAACAAAGCTCCCTTTTTGCTAATGTCTAGATGAAAACACAAACCAGAGTGCTCCTGTGGACAGATAACTTGTAGCTGTTCCTTTCTAAGCTTAGAGAAATAATATTGATGTAATCAGAAAAGGTGGCCAGGAAAGATCAAGTGTCCAAATAGATACCGATACTTTACCATGTAGGACATAGCGTGGAGAGGATGAAGGGATACAGTGGTGATGAGTACTCTGTATGTGTACATGTGTGGATTGCAGTTAGGAAAGCTGTGGTTTTCAGGGGCTTTGCCTCTGAAGAAAAAAAAAATCAAATTATCTTTCACCTTTCTTGCTACTGAGCAACACGCTGCCATGACTTTTCTTTTGTACATAAGCTGTTTTTCTGTTTTGTTTTGCTGTATTTTTTTTTCCTAAGCGTGAGTCTTGGATCTATGTAATTTTTTCACTGCTTTTTCCACTGGGTAAATAGCAGAGGGAAGGGTGAAAAAGCCTTATGTCTGAAAGTCAGTCTCTTTTCCTGTAAAGCTTTACTCATATCCTTAGACCATCATACCTATAACTACACTACTGTTTTAAAGCTTGTGATAGATGAAGAGGGTATTAGCTAGAGAAAGAAAGCAAGTTTCCTGGCCCCATAATACAGGTAACTCCATGTGATACAACTGTGTACAAACCTGACAGATGTGTTCCTTTACCAGATCCTGTTTCTTGGGTGTTTAATGGTGCCAAACTTTTAAATATCCCATGCAACTCCCAAGCAGTGGCCAGCTAAATGTGGGAAGTGTAGTTAAAACAGTTCAAGATGGTGCTCAAAGGCAGACATTAAAAAGGACTTAAAAAAGACATCTTAAAAAAGGCTGTGGGTCAGCCACAGAGATATCCATCTCAAAAATTTAAAAAAATCCAACCAAACAAAAAAAAAACAGCCAGTGATTTCTGTTGCCCACTTGTATGTTTAATCAGCTTTCAGGAGGGTCTGGGTTTCTCCTTATGGGCCCCTGTTGTAGGGACTGATGAAGCCTGTGCAACTCTTTCAGGATGTGCTGTACATGATAGTGATTAACAAGGATAAAACTGGTCTGTTAAGTCCTCTTCTCCTGGCTAGGTCTACAGGAATGGGAGAGCCCATGACTATATCCCTGGCAGGGGTGATAGTCATGTCTGACAGCAGCAGGTTTCAGAGGGGACAGGGGAAAAAGGGTGCACTCTACTGTGAATGTACCTTTCAATGCCACTGAGAAAAGCCAAATATGCAGGAAAATTTAAAGAAAAAGAGGGGGTTGTCAACCTCTGTTTAGGCTTGAATTACTCTTTCTAGTTGAGTTCTCTGCAGAGTCTCACTGGCCACACTCCAGCCTGTTGATTTGTGCCAGGCTGGCACTCTGGGTCTTTGTCCACAGTACTACATATCCTCCCAGAGGAGCTGGCTTTACAGGGGAGGAGTCATGTGCAGAGGGCAGGCAGCAAGCCCTGGTGCTGCTGGCACTTCCCCAGCCCACAGGCACAGGGAGGGGAGACGATGAAGAAAATGAGGGTAGGTGAGTCCGGATGTGGATGTGAAGGGTAGGAGAGGAGACCTCAGGAACCAAGTAGGGGTGAAGAGCAATAAGAAGGGACCAGTGGACAGAGAAGAGAGGAAATAAGAGACTTAAACAAGTTATGGGAGCAAAGATTAAAGATAGTTGGAGGGAACTTAGAGAGGCAAAGACAACAATGGAGACCAAAGGAGCTATGATCATATGCTTCCCCCTCTTTCTAGAACAAGCTGTCAAGCCCAAGGATTCAGTCTCAGCCCTCTTCTCTTGTGAAATCCACTCCTCAAAAATGTGCTTCACCCCTCCATCCTACCCAACATGCTTGCTCTGCCTGCTGAGGTTTCCTCCATAGCTCTGGCGGCAAAGAGCAGCAATGCACGTGTGGGTACCTGAAACCTGATGGCTCAGACACAGCTCCACACAATGACATTTGAGGTGCTCTTTGTGTTATGGGGGGTTTTTTTGATTTTTTTTGTTGGGGGTTTTTTTTGGTGATGTTAGAAGAATGTAAACGTCTACATGTCACACCCTGGGAAATGGAAGAAGTCAGGTTGCCTGGGCAACCCTTGCTTGGCCTCCTGGCATGAAGGCATGTTGATACAGCCTTTAATAACATGATTACAACCTATTTTTTCCACAGGGCATAGGATGGACGAATCAGTGCATAGGATGGACGATGATGTGGGAATGAAGCTGTTGTCTGTTCCTCATTTGTTGCAGAATTTGGAAGGTGTGTAGTGAATGAGGCAGAGGGTTGCAGGAGGAAAGAGGATAGTGTTGGGGAAATGAAGCTAAATACCTCCTTAAGAACTGTACTTGTTCTCTGTGTCTGACAGGAATGTTTTTGTATGATGATGGAGATTCCCTGGAATCAGGCCCTTTCAGTCCTGTTGCTAATCACAATTTCTTCAGTGTCTGTCTCTAGTGTGTAATTCTGGGGCTTGATTTGCAGAAAGCTGGGAGCATTTATGTCAGCAACTACAAGGCGTATTGCTGCATGACTTTTCTCATTCTGGACAAAAATCCTCTGTATTGTGTCTCCCTGCCTGCAAAACAGGAATAATCTTTGCCTTTACTCTTACGAGGTGGTAGAGATTATTTCATTATTATTTATGAAATACGTGTATATTCTGACAGCACTGTAGGATTGTCTCTGAGGAAATCTATGATTTTTTTGTACTCACTGGGAGGTTTGGATAATAAGGCTGAGAGGCATATGTTCAATGGGAAAGGTAGAGACGTCATTACTACCTGCCCATTTGGTGACTGCAGTGAGCATTCTGGGGGGGAAAACTAATGTGTGATCACCTGAGTGCTATATCCTAATGCATATGAGCAATTGAAGATTGCAAAGGCGCCCTTATGTCTGGCTTTTTCTTACTTTTTTGAATGTAATTAGAAATACAGGATTCAAATAAATTATTACAATCAGTCCTTAGCTGTTATAGCCATAGAGTTACACAGTTACTCTCATGAAATGAGATTAATTTTAAATGCTGTTAGTATTTATGTGCAATGCTTTTGTTAGAATGCCATTCCAGTCTCCATATTGCTCTTGTACTGAGGTACATTTTAGCATTCAATTCAAATACACTATAGTTGTCTGTGTTCATTCTTTTTTTCCCTTCCCGTTTGCTCCTGTCTGTGCCTATCTTAAATCTCTTTTCCCATGCTTTGTGGGAAGGCAGCAGCCTCATTCCTTTGCTGAGATGAAGTTCTCCTCTATCTCCCCTCCTTTTATAAAGGGACTTGCCAAAGCTTTAGTTTCTCAAATATTGATGACCAAAATTGTAAGAGAGTACTGGCATTTCGTTGTCTGAATTACAAATACCTCATGGTCTCAATAAGCTGGTGTCATGTAGTCACTTGTGTTCAAGTAGTACATAATCAAGTCCAACATAGCCTTTGCTTATGTTGGGGAAACATTTCCCCTTAATGACTGAGAATCTTACTTTGTATTATGCACTTTCACTTGCTTTTGCAACACAAGGTCTCAGTTTCACCTAGTTCCCTCTAATGGCTCATTTCTGTGTTGTACTTACCTTTGGTAGTAAGGCAATGCCTCACTTTGTCACCAGCAGACCTTATTGGTACATTTCTAAGTTTTTTGACAGGCTCCCTCCTGAAGTTATTAAACAAGATTTTTTTTTTTCTTTTGAGAATAAGACAAGTCACCCTTCCACTAATGTCCTACTATCTGCTTATGATTTCTGTGTTTCTATCCCTTATTGTCTGCCATGAGTCAGCATTTTACCCACCTCATAATTTCTGTATATGACTTGATAGCCTTCAGTATTTCTTCATTATTAGGCTTTTCAAAAATGCAATGATTCAGACTGCCAGTCCTCCATGATAATAAATAAATAAGTAAATAAGCACAAAGGGAGTTCACGGAGACAGAAGTCCTGGTAGGTATAAATAAACCTGTGTACCTGTAACTCAGTCTGCCTGAGAGTAGATTGCTTCAGCTCTGTGTTTCTGACTGGTTTACCTCCTGCTGCAGAGCTGTCATGCTCTGTGGATTGATTGACTCTCTGTGCTGGGCTTCCATAGCTCTTTTCATGTTCAAAGAGCTACTGACAGTATCGTTTAGCGGCCAGAAAAATCCAGCAGAAGTACATCGCCACAGGACACCTGTCATTTTGGACATTCTCTTTCGGCTGCTTGATTTGGGCTTTTGTCTATTTTGTTTATACCAAGTGATGCAGAGATGTGTGGCTTTATTTGAAGGCATTAAAGATACTTTCTAATTTTGAAAGCCATGCTCCTGAAACACAGAGGATCCCATGAGAATTCAGTAGTGTAGGGAGCTAGAAGCTGGTAGGATTCCCCATCCCATTAGACTTTCAAAGTCTCCCATTGAATAGTTTTAATTTCCATTGAGATATAAAGAGTTAGCTTGTTGACAGTTTTCCTACTGAGTCCTTGAATAGGAAGCCTAGAGTGTGTGTGGGCTCTGGAGTATGGGAAAACTTACTAGGGGCCTCTGAGTAAATGGGTAAAAATATTTCTTATTTTCTGCACTCTCCCTTATGGTAAATCAAAACTGAAACACTTAATGCAAATTCCTTCTGAACCGATGACTTCAGTGCAAAATCAAACGATAAGCTGGGGGTAGAGGGAGTTTTTCTGGTATTAGCCCTGAGAGAGCAATAGTTTGCTTCCATGGAGCTCTAATAGGCTTCAGCTTGACTTCTCTTTTAATATCTGAATGTTGACATATGAAGTCCAGACAGCCTAAGAGCTGTCGCTCTCCTGATGCTCATCGCAGTCAGTCAGAGCAGGTCCTTTCATGTAAGCAGGCACCCTCCAAAGACAGCGGGTCATTTACAGGTGACTTAGATTTGGAGTTTTAAAAATATCATAGAGACATGGAGGTATAAATAGCTGGTAGAGCCAGAAGGCTTTTAGTAAGAAGTCAGGCATTCTTTGGTGTAAAGTTTGAGGCCAGATTCTTTTTTTCTTCTTTTTTTTTCCCTTTGTTTTTCTTTTTTTTTTCCCCCTTTTTTTTTTCCTTCCCCCCGCCCTTTTTTTTTTCATTAATGCTTTTAAGGCTGTTACATCTGGAATCTCCTTTGAGGAATTTTCTTATAATGATGCAAGGTATCCACAGAGTATGACCCCCATCAGAGCAGAAGCAAGGGTGTGCTAAAGAAAGACTGCTGCATAAGACAGGATAGAGAAGGGGTGAAACTCCCCTCATGTGTGATCCTCGCTGCAGCTGAAGCCGAGGAGGTGTTTGTCAGTTCATATAACCCACCAGCTAGCCATTACTTGGGGGTAGAATAGCGATTCAGTGCGAAACACTGACAGGAATCGGTTCAGAAGCACTGAGTGCCTGAGTGCACATGAGAAGGATGCGTGATAATAAACAAAGAATTTATGGATTATGGGAACCCCTAATGCATGAACAAGAAAGGAGGGCAAAATAATATCTGGTTCCAAAGAGAAGTGTAACCAAGTTAAGTGTTACTTCTCTTAATTTTTTTAAGTTGTGGCTCAATAAAGCATATATTGACAATGAAATCTGCTTTCTCTTCTGTAAGAAAAAATTAAAATTACTCTGCAAAATGAAAAAATTCAAGAAAATCTGAAGGATATGGCATTAGGGCCTATCTTATGCTGCCAGAGGATGAGATGTTTTAGTTTGATAGGCCAGATTGTCCACATGAAATCTGTGCAATGTGTGTTGTTTGGGTAGTGATTTTCCTTGTTGCCATTCAGATGAAATAGTAAACAGCCACCAACAGCTTTTCAAAACCCTTGCACTTCTTCTAGTGCTTGCTTTGACTATTTTGCTGTAGGTGGTTTAGCTTGGGCTCAATTAGAGGCTTTACAACTGCGTTTTATCTAAGTGCTTCTGTTGTTCTGAATTATTTTATTTGCACTTACTCCTTTCCAGAATCTTGCTACAAAAATAATTTTGACCTTTTTCTTTGAGATTAAGTACCACCTTTCTTTATTGCTTTTTTTTTTTTTTTTAATATAACCCCAATCCATTGCTGAGCCTGCTGAGGGCTTCTGTAATACAAATATTAATTTAACCAATTTCTTCTTTTGCTCCACCTCTGTTTTTCTGCTTTTGTGATCTTCATGCTGCATAGATTCTGAGGAGAAATAGCCATTATCAGATAGTAAGGGAAGTAGTATGGCAATATTCTGCTCAAGTACAGTCATTAATACAAAATACCCTTTGCTGCTTTTGTCGGAAGCATTCCCAGTAGTAGCTCTAGAGGGAAGACCAGGAGTGACCTGTGAGCAGTGAATAGCTCAAGTATTTGCATATAAATAGTGTTTGTTTGATTTATTATTTTTATGATACACTTTTCAAATAACAGCAGGCAAACTCATTTTTTTCTTTAGTTTGTAAATTCAGGTGAATTCCCTCCCCATCCCCCTCCCACCCCAGCTTGCTTTTATTTTCCTGTGTCTTGCAGCTCTTTAAGGAATTGCTATTCAGTGGAGTAAGGCAAAGGTCAAGGCAGGCCAGTGTGGACAAATGAGGACACCCGTGCTGATTATGTATGCACGAAGGGAACGCGTGCACCGTTCAGAACAGGGCCACGCTGCTGCCTTTAAACAGGGTCAGTCTAGAAAGCAGCAAAAAAGCAGTCCTAGTCTGCACTCTTCAAAGGCATCGTTTTTGTGATGGATCTTTATAACTACAGCTTCTTCTGTTTTTATTGAACTTGTTGCTGTCTCACTGATCCAGTAGCTTGGAAACAGGCTGCTTTGGCATGCTTAGGTAGGTGTTCACGCTCTAAATGAATGATACTTGGGAAATAAAATGTCCTTTGTTATTGTCCCATACCAACAAGGGTGTTGGATGCAATATTTGTAAGACTTGTGTGTTCTTAACAGCACTGCATAGAAAAGTTAGCTTGGAGCTGCCCAGCACTTCAAGAACATGGTGAGACTTTAGTTCTGAAATGCAAAGACACCACAGCTGCTGATACCCAAAGTTTTTTCTTTAAGGAAATGTCTTAATGTTTAGGATATCCATCAGAACAATTTCAAAAATTTGAAAAGGGAGTGGGGTGAAAGAGGATAAGCTGACATAATGTCCTAACCACTTTATTCTGAAACCTGCACTTGAACAAACCTCAAAAGAATCCCATGAAAAATGAGTTTGAACTCCAGTCCTTTCCATGGCTTTTCAGGTGTGCATTTCACAAAGGCAGCAGGGCTTTTGCTGCACAAGTGCAGTTCTGCCTGTGGAGGGGTTTAAAACTTAACAGAATCCTGAAGTTTTTCAAGAAATTTGATGTCATGCTTGCTGGGATCAAGCTCCATACTGCTCCCCTTTTACATATACATGTTTAACTGGAAGAAGGTTTGCAGTGTGATGGAGTTCTTAGGTAGTTCTTCTGCCTCAAGAAGGTTAAGGGAAGCCTGAAAGAACAGGAGGAACTGTGGTGGACTTTGGACAGGCTGTTCAGCATTTTTATAGTTCCTATTAGTGTAATCAATAGTATCCTGCTCTCCAACACCTCCCTCAAAATATCTGTAGTTCACAAGCAAATCTTCTCATTCTCCCCAGTGAAAGGATAATTTTGGTTTGGTTTGTTTCAGAGCTGGAAAAGGAAATCACCAGGAGACCGAAGAAAGTCTGCATTGTTAAAGTGGTGGGAACAAGGAACCTGTGGAAAAACATCGTAGTATTGTGTGTGAACTCGTAAGTTTGATCTCCTTCTGTTTGAATAGTTGTGTGGTCAGTCAACTGGAAGCAGCAATGGGAAATGATGAGGGAGCTCCTTCAATTCCTAGTGTGGGACCCTTCACTAATGTCTCTGATAAACGATCCTGGACGAACACCAGCTGTTGCAGGGAACTGTTTTTACGACAAACATGGAGGAGCTCATTGGCAGTTTCAGGCAGCAAAACCACGTCTTCTCAGGTGCCATGCTGCAAGTACATTGCTATCACCAGTGGTCTTGAGTGGCCACGTGCTGGTATGTGCTCGTGCATGCAGACATCTACTTCTTGGCATCCTGGATGGGATTTTTGAAACCTTTAATGCTACAGGAGTGCAGGTTCAAGTTGTTTACATCTGACAGGGCTGTGTTGCAGAGGAAGATGTTGCTTGCTAATAAACAGAAACCTCCTCCCTTGTATAACACCTGTCCTTAATAGGTCTTCAAAGGCAGCTTGCAAAGTGCTTCAACACTCCCAAATAGTGTATGGGACACGCAGGGAGAATGTTCTGTGGGAAACTGCACAATGTGATGCTTTCGTCCTAAGGCTTCCATTTGGATGTGCTTATGAGGGCAAAACCAAGCATCAGCCTGAGGGTTTTGCAGGTTACAGGCTCTGAGACTTTCTATCCAGAACTGACCACCTTGTAAAGAGGAAATAGATGGGCTTGCAAATTCTGGGAGGGCACCAGCAGTGGATTTTCTAATTTTTCTATATAGTAAAATGTCCATTTGTATTTATTTAATGATTTTTTTTCAAATGGGAGATGGGAAGGGAAAAGAGTGGAAATCCCTCAGGTTTAGAAGCATGTAGCTCTCCTGTGTAATTTTCTTCATCTCTTCAGGGCACTACTGTGCAGCCCTCACTCCTGTTAATAGGCTTATGGATCAGTCATAAACCAGAGGGGGCAGAGGGGACAAATAGTCACCCAGAAGCACCAAGACTTCACGGGTCAATCTCCAGTACTATTGGTTGCAGAACCAGCTCTAGTCTTACGAGTTTTGTGTCTCTCTTCCACCCACCAGTGATCCCCTCTGCTCTGAAACAGTGTTTTCCTATTAGGCTCCACTGGTACATTTAATAGCCTGTGTTAACTGTATTTGTGAAAAATGTTTACATGGGGAATTCTCCCCTTCTCCCTCACCCTCATTAATTTTGCACATTTGGAAATTCCCTGAACCGGAACTAGGCAGCCCAAAAAATAACTTCTGGCATTAGCACACAGAGGCTGTTTGCCATCCAAGCAGAGCATGAAGCAGATCTATATTTGAGGAAATAGATTCCATGTTTGTTTTTAGGGGGCGGAAAAGAAAATATTTAATTTTAATTCTGTTATTCCTGTTAGATGGGGTTGTGCTGAATTTTAGTATGTGGAGGAGCCTTTTGCAGGGAATAATAAGAAATCAAGGAAGACAGAGGTATTTAGTTTTAAAAGTAACAATTCTGAGCTGCTCACCAAGTTAAGAGAATAGGGTAATTCTTGGGGAAGCAGGCTGGAAAGCAAAGTCCAAACGATACAGTAATTTAGTTTATAGATCATGGCCTAAATAACAACTTCTGCAGCTGTGTTGGCATGCATAGAAGAGAAAGAAGAAATGCTGGTTAACTCTGCCCTTTTATTACTATTGTTTGGCTGATTAATATTGCTCTTATGGGAGGATTCAGTTATAATCTAGCTATCCAAAGCAAATGTCATTTTTGTGTAACAGCAAGCACTTGTACTAGGTTTTTACCGGGGTGAAAGTGTTTGGTATTGAGAGTGGGGTTTTGTACTAAAGCATTGATTAACAAGTTTGCAAGAGGAATTCCTCAGGCCCTTGGCTGTCATGCACTCGGTAACTGCCAATTCCCCCAACTGTTTCTATGCTTATTTTGATACCCAATTTACATTGCCAGAGCTTCAAATTCCTGACCTCCAGGAGGATAGAAATGTAATAGTGTAATGTACCTGTCATTCATTTTTTTTTTTTTTTTGAGACCTGGATCTGTGCCTGCCACTCTGTCAGGCACAATTAATTTATGACATGAGGTTTGTCTTGTCTAAGTGCCAGGGACAAGAAAGAGGCTCTTCCTGGCAGAGGTATTTGAGCTGTGACGGGTGCAGTTGAGAGCATTGACCTTTCCCATAGCGCCTCTGCTGCAATTTTGCACCATATCAACGGTGATGCTGGGGCTTCTCATCTGTATATCTCCAGCTGTTTTGTTTTTTTTTTTCTTTTCTTTTTTTTTTTGGAGGGGCAGGGTAGGACAGGAGAAAGAGAGAGGAGTGAAATGAGGTGGCAAGATGTTAATCACTGGCATCACAAAGAAACTTTCTTTTAAAAGGGGAGACACATTACTATGAAGGGTGATGTAAATGTGTAGATTGGATTAGAGCTTATTGTTTCAGAATTGTAATAATCATTGCAGCACATAGGACTTCAAATACTCCTTTCTCAGGGGTTTTCAGTTTTAACAGGCTAACTTAGGAAGTGGGATGTAATGGTTATATTTAGTATGACCAAATGCCACAGGCCAGTGGGTCTTCCTTGAAGACACATCTGTATTGCACGGTGCTTTGCTGTCCAAGCACACAGGCTGCTTCATCACAGCAATGCTGGCTCTGTGGTTGTCAGCAGGTGCACTGGGAACAGCGAGATGTCCTTCTTGGGGTACAGGAGTTCTCGAATACAACGGGAAAACCAATCACGCACTAGGAATCCTTGTAAAGTTGCTTGTACCCCGATCGTACTGTGAGCAGCAGCTATATGTATAAAGCCAGCAAGAGTTTGGTTGAATAGAGGTTATTCTTTTGATCATTGCTTATTTTTATAGTAGAACCTAGAAGTCTGAGGTAAGTTTTTTTGCTTGAGGTATTTTATTCCTGCAGCAGAAGAAATTTTTTCTGCATTAATGTGTTCCTATGCTGAATTATGTTGCAGTGCACATCTGCCTTGTCAGCAATGATCTCCTCTTGCCCTATCCTGTTTCCACTAGGCTGACTGGGTATGGCATACACCACTGTTTTGCAAAAAGCATGATGGGGCATGAAGCGAAGATGGCGATTACCCACAACTTCTATGCGGACTACTACACCATGGCTGGGATCGCGCTGGCATCCTGCCTGGCCATGTGCCCAGTGGTCGGGTTTCTGGGAAGGAGAGGAGGACTCCTGCTTTTCATGATACTTACAGCTCTGGCATCACTTCTGCAGCTGGGCCTTCTCAACTGTAAGTTGGAGATGAGAGCTTTCCAGGACCACACAAGTTTGACATGCAAATAAGGGACCCGGAAATATTAGCATTTCCTTTGCCTTTCCCAGATTTGTCATGTCATACATCTGCATAGTTTAAGAAGCTGAATTTGTTTGAAGGTTTCCCCAAACACCTGTTGTCTTAGGTTCATGAACAAAAGGCATTGTGTTCTGGATGATTCCCCTGGTGAAGCTCATTGGGCATTGATGCTTCATTAGAGTTGTCACTTAAAAGCAAAAAAAGGAAATAAAAAACGTTTTTTATTTTATCCTAGTGAAATAAGCCTCTGGGGAAAGAGCTGGGTAGGGATTGGGAAGGGAAAACTTCCCAGTTGAGTCTACTTCTTAAATAGCTGCTAAACCAAACAGAAGTTAGACCGGTAGATATATGTCCTCTGCCTATTCTGAGCATCTTTCTATGAGTAAGTAATATACAGGTAGCATGGAAATTATGCTGCTGAAAGACCCTAATTTTAACACAGTGTGTATGTATAGTTCATGTGAATGTATACACATAATTCTGAGAGGTGACACAGCTTTTCAGATGGGTTGTTCCTCTCAAAAGCAAGTGTCTCACCTCTTCCTTTGCAGGCAGTAACCTTTGTCTGGCCCTTTTGAGCTGGTTCAGCTATTAAAACTGCTATAGAAATATTCCCTTTCCTTTTTGATTTTATTTTCTTGTCTTCATTTATTGTTAGTTGAGAAGGTTGAACTTGATGAATCAGAGAGGTGCCGAAGCAGAGAGAAGGTGCTTTGTCACTCTCACAGCCGCCAAACATTAGACCCCTGTCCCATGAAACCCCACCCCAAGGAAGGGGGAAGAGGGTTGAGACATGCTTTGGACAAACTGTTTGTGAGACAAACACCAGAACACTGGTTATTGCTGTTTTTCATTTCTAAGTTTAGAAATAATTGAGGGCTTTAATTAGAGCTTTTTGCATTGAGGATGGAAAGTTTTCACATTCCCGCATACTGAAGGCAGCTCCAAGCTAACAAGAATTGTCCATATTTACAGACTGTGTTTCCTGAAGGCATTTACTAAGCTAACCTTTAGCAAACACACTATTTGTGGGAGTGTAGGAGGGAAACAGGGTACCTCTTTCATGACATGGATGGAACTCCAGCATCACATGTGTTTGCTCCCAGCTTGGCACAGATGTTTACATTCCCCTTGAGCAGATATTTACCATGTGCAGCAATCCCAGCTGAAAGTGGGAGAAGTCCCCTGGCCCTACCTCATCACCAGTCTGTTGATGGACTGTGACTGCTCACATGCAGGTTCACACTGTGCATGTCTGCAATCTCCCAAAACTCCAAGTTCTTCTGGTGGTGTCCATCAGGATCTCTCTACACTAAATTCATCCCATTTCATTTTTTTTTTAAGTATGTCAGATGTTTGTTTGAGGCTGTTGAGGTAATAAATATGCAGTTGCTTAGTTGAGAGAAAGTATGTCAAAGCTGTTAATCTGCTCTAGAGCCATGAAAATCTGGTTGCAGTTTTTCAACAAAAAAAATTAGTGAGGGAAGTGGGGAGGAACACCCTGTAGGAATCATGACAACTTTTTTCATAGTGATGGTTTTGTGAGCAAAATTGCTAAAACTAGGAGCAGGCACGGGCTCTAGGTGTGTTGTGCTATGTTGGTACTCTCAGCACGGTGCACCCATCAGCCTTCCCCACTTTACCCTCACCCCCTTATTTGTGAGAAGAGGAAGGAAAGGCAACCTTGAAATTAAGAGCAGCTCAAGTCCCCCCACTCTAGATCATACCCCCTTTTTCCTTAGAAGAGCTAGACAGTGTTTGGAGAGAAGCAGTGACCCTGCTGCCACAGCATCCTGCGTGTTTTAGCTTAGCATAATTTGGGTGTAATTGGCAAATGAAATTAGAATTTGAGAACGGTGAGAGAGAGGAATATTCTTCACCAGCCACAAACCTGCAGCAGACCTTGGGGCTTGGCATGCTTGGCCCTTCCTCTGAACTCTGGGGTGTCACCTGGGAAGCCTCAGAAGCCCAGAGGGAGATGACCAGCTGCGCTATGGCCAGCTTGTGCTGCTGCCCTTCCCCTTGCTACCCAGTACTGCTGTGTGTTCCTGTGTGGTTAGGATAGGTGGCAGTTGGTGGCTAGGGTGACACATGGACCATCCCCTCGGGGTTTTGGTGAAGAATAAGTCTCCCACCAGCCTGACGGTTCTGATGCCCAGACTTTTTAATCTCTAAAGCTTCTGTTGGCCATTCCTTCGGGGCTGCAGCAGGAGGGCATTTTTTCTTCTCCTCCTTCATTAAGAGGGGGAGAACACAAAGAGGCCTTTGTGTTAATCCCAGTGGTAATTCTGGGGCTCTTAAATATGCTTTACTGCTGGTTTGTTATCACTGTCTCATTAGCATGCTGTCCTCCAGCTGAAATGTGCCTGGAAACAGCATGTCCTATCTGGTGGCCAGGGAAAGATGTGCCAGTTGTGGCATGGGAAAGAATTGTGGGAGGGGATAGGGTGACATGTGGGATTTACCATTTTTTTTCTTTTCCTTTGGATAAATATAGATGTAAAAACAGTACGTTCTTGTTTTTTCTCCTTTTCTCTCTTATTTTTATCTTACTCTGACTTCCGTGGTCTTGGATCCAGTGATTGGAAAATACAGTCAACTTCCAGACTCAGGTATGGTTTACAGACAAATCTGCATTATGCTGGAAACACTCCCCCAGGAGCAGGTAGATCCGAAAGGCCTGAGCCAAAGCACCCAGAGCAGAGCTACTGCCACAGAGGGTTGCAGGGGGAAAGCCCACTTCCACACAGTGCCTTGAGACCCCACTCATAGGCAGGTCTGCTCATTTATATGCAGTCTCTTGGTGTAGCATCCCTTCCACATAGTCTGTCTTGCCTCTGCATGTCAAGAGAGGGTGCAGAGGTTTATTTTCAGATACACGGTAAGACTTTCTCAGAAAATCTCCTTCTGAGAAGCAACATTCCCAGTTCAGGAATTCTAGTTCTTTTTTTTTCAGAAAGATCTGAGACAACAAAGTCACTTCTCATAAGGGGACTTAAACACCTTCAAAAATACTTTCCCAGGCACCTTATACCAGGCTGAAGTACTGTAATAGCAATGCAATGACAGGCTACAGGGGAACAAAATTTACCCTTCTGTATTAGATTTAACAGACCTGTCCTTGCCTAGCTTTTCTGCCTAGGTCTGTTCTGCTGAGCAGTTATGACTCCCTGAGGGATAAGTGGTGTAGCCTCACCTACTATGCAAGAGTGGCCAGGGAGCCTCAGAGACCCATATTTTGCAAGGTGCTATGCTCACAACCTTATCTGCTGGCAGTATTTGCTCTCTCTCCCAAACTTGGGGTGCACTGCAGAAAGGGCTTAGCCCTGAGCAGGCTGGAACATGTTTTGGAAGATGTAACCGAAGAGCTCCCAAACACCTTTTGCTCTCCTGACAGCTGATATATTCAGCAAGAGCAAAACCAGCTGTTAATTTTCATTGGATCCAACCCAGAGACTGCACTTGCTTGGGATTACATGTTGATGAACAGTTCTTTCTTCAGGCAGGTCTTGGGATTTGGCTGTAGAAAGGTGGGAGAGCGTTGGCTGCAAAGCTCCAGTCCTTTCCCCAGCACTCCTTTCAGGCACAGTGTGTTCCCCTTGTATGGTGCAATAGTCTCTGCAAGTGACATGACCTCCTCTCTGGTCAGGACAGACCCCACGAGCTTGTACAACTCTGGATCAGATATCCTGCCCCTGCCCACAGAAGGTAGTGAGCAGGGATCAAGGGTGAGATGTACTATCATCGTGACCAGAAGACAGTTTCCTTTAGCTTATTTTAAATTTACTGGGGTTTCTCCCTGTGCTTGATAGACACTGTTCACCCCGGAAGCCTTGCTGCCATCCAGCCATGAAATGATTGCACAAACAGCCTTGACTTCAAGGAGTGCTTTACTGTCCTTGGCATCAGCTGTTCTCATCCAGAGTTGTTGGGCAAGGCTGTAAAGCTGGGAGTTATGACAGAGTTTGCAGACTGATCAAATGCAGGGGCTTAGCACAGAGATTGGGAGCACTTTTATTTCTTTCCCCTCTTGCCCTGCAATGGGAGGGAAGCAGCTGGTGCCTAAAAGACTGCCCAAAGATGTATTTTTTCTTGGGTTTTACCTTTTTTGTTGTGGCCAAGCATAAAAAATTTGGAGATTGCTGCCATTTTTGGCATGACATTATGATTTTTTTCATGTATGTTCATGTCTCGGGTGCTTGGGGAATGGATGCTATAAATACCAGTTTTAAATTAGTATTACAAAATAACTCATATTCTTGTCTAGGGAGATGAGTAACATAAACCTCTTGGTTTTTTTCCTTGGAAGTTTGGCCTCATTCTTACTTTTTATGAACACTCTTGTCTTGTCAGGTATGAGTGACAGCGTCAAAGACAAATTCTCTGTTGCATTTTCCATCGTGGGTATGTTTTCTTCGCATGCTGTTGGAAGCCTCAGCGTGTTCTTCTGTGCTGAAATCACACCCACGGTAATCAGGTAAGACATTGGCCCTGAGCTCAAAAGATGGGAACAGAATTATCCTCATTTAACTGTAAGGGCCTGTGTAACTTAACATATTGTATGGGAGGGGAAATGCCATGTAATTGGAGACCTCAGCAATTTTGGAGCTGCTCTTTAGGGTCACTGCAGTCAGTCTGCCTGGGTAAATGTGTGTCTGTGTACAGAGAGGCTTTGTTTCCCGTGGCTCCACCTTGTGTCCCATCGTGGTGATGTTCAGCGGGCAAGACAGCACATGAATTGCAGTGTGTTAGGGTCTTAAATACTCAGCTGAACCAGATTGTGTGGTTGAATGTTGTCATTGCTTCACTTACTCTGCAGGATTTATATAAGCAGTGACCAGGTGAGTTTACAGTGTGATATTAAAGGAGAAATTCCATGAGTGTGCAGAGGAGGACATAGGTGCCAGCAATCCCCTGTCCCCATAGAACAGGTTAACCAGGCCGGCTGTAGGGGTGCTTCCATGGAAGGCAGGTGTTGAAGTATATGGCGTTAAATGCTTTTGGTGTGTAAAGATGCTCTGCAAGCCTTCCTCTCCTACAGCAGCACCCCTGTTAGTGGTCTGCCTTTACTGAAGGTAAAGTCACCTTTCTCTTCGCACACAGATCTATCTTAGCAGAGACTCAAAGTTTTTCTAAAGAGGAGCGCTTTCATCCTGGGAAATAGTAGAAATCAGACAGATGATCTTTGTTGGAGAATTTCCCATAACATATCTTTGCATAGTCAGGGGTTTGTACCATTTTATATATTTCCTATTATCTTTCACAAAGGTTGTGCTTTTGTGTTGGATATGCTTTTAGCAATGCCACAGCAGTTCAGGAGTCCTCCCTGACTCCATTGAATTTCCCAGGAATGTAGGTCATATGTGTGGGAGGGAGAGAAAGTGGAGGAAAGAGCATACTCTTTTTTTTTTCCCCCTCCAAATTACATGCCTTTTGCACTTTGCAAAAGTGTTACTGCAGAACTGTTAGCTGAGTAGCTAGAGTCTCCTTGATCCATGGCCTTTTCTTCCAAGCTATCTCAATTTGTGAATGTATTTTACAGATAACATTATTTCCACAGGGAAAGGCAGTGTGAGCAGTGAGATTATACAGCAACCCAAAACACTAACAGCTATTTATTTATGTGCGTGTCAGTCAATTTGGTGGTTTTATACCTCTTTAATTTTCTCCTTGTCTCTGTTTGAAAGAAACATAGATAAGGAATTGACTATGTCAGACAGAAGAGAATCTGCCAAGCAGGGTCAGATGTGCAGTGTGAACTTAGCAAGATTTTTTTCCTTAAGTTACTTATGTTGCTCCAGGGAAGGGGAAAAAGTCCTGGCTGGGAGCTGATATTCTGCGTCCCTCAACTCTGCTGAGTAACACCAGACGAGTGACAATAGCTGGATATGCCTCAGGGTCCCTGTTTATTTATAGGGATGATGACACTGCAGCGCTTTGCGGTCTTACCACCGCAATAAGATCCACTCGCAGCTGTAATTAGGAGATGTAGCTCAGGATGGTGCATAAACCTGTCTCGGGCAGAGGTGTGATTAAGCTGCCTTCTGTCTTGGATTTTGGTGGTATCTCGCTGCTCCCTCATAACCTGCTCTCCAAAATACTGCCTTGGATGCCCTTTAGGGGTTGGAACTAGATGATCTTTAAGGTTCCTTCCAATCCAAACCGTTCTATGATACTAATATGCTTTTGGATGAATCTCAAGGAACCTTAAGGAAAAGGGAGGCAAAGAGAACACTGGGTTGTCTCAAGGATTTCCCTAATCAAATTCTTTACCTGTAATCCCCCACTCCTGAGGGTGGAAAACAGCACTGTCATTACCTGAGGTAGTGGTGGCATAATAGCAAACTCGTAGTGCCCATCCATATCTGCTGCTGTGGTGTTGACATGAACAGTTACAGTAGTAGAGGAGGAAAACAGCCATATTCATCACCAAGAGGTGCCACCTGCTCCAGCAATATGAAGGTTTCATGCTGTCATGTGGCACGGAGGGGTCCTTCATACCCTTGCACTGCATCCTGGTCTCCTGGCAGTAGGCAGGAGGGCTTCACCAGGAGCTGCCCTTCTTTGTACCAGGGGCTACAGTGTGGAGTTCCAGCCAGATGCTGAATTAAAGCACTAAGTGGCACTGATAATCCGTCTAATAATCTCGACACCAATGCAGTCTGCACAGCTACTAAATAGAAATAGGCTGAGGAAAACAGTGTCCCCTCTTCTCATCCTCCACATGCTCAGTTACTATGAAGTTGAAGAGAGATCTGTTTCTTTCTGTCAGTGTCCTGCTTTTGTATTCACTTTGCTAAAGAAATGAAGAGTGGGCAGTGATGGCTGAATCAGGAGTTTTACCCATCAATAGTTGCCTGAAATCAAATTTCCAGTTAAAGAAACCTTCCTGTCTGACCATTCAGGAATCACTCAGCAGTCACACTTTCACAAAGGGTCCACGCCACTGCACGGCCTCTTGCCTTGGGATCCTGCCCCCTAGAGCTCAATCTGCAGCTCACACACCCAGCTACCTGCACTGAGCGTATTCCTCAACACAGTGGGGTGCTGGGCTGTTTACTGGCACCTGAACCAGGCCTGGCTTCTTGAAGGTGTGGCCTTACTCAATGAGGCCAAGGGCATCCTGATGTATTACTGAAGCTCTGGCGTAGGACTGAGCGCACAGAAAGTCACTTATGTATGGGCAGGGAAAAACTGTGGAGGTTTTCAGGGACTGACTTCAAGAAGTGGCCAAGCTGACTCAGCAAAGCCCAGAAAACCTGGTCCGATTTCAGAGTTGACCTTGCTTTGTGCAGGAGGCTGGAGCAGATGCTCTCCCAAAGTCTTCTTTAGCCTGGGCAGCTCTCTGGCTCTTGTACTCTGAGCCGTGACATGTGTTGACCCATTTGCTCAATGCAGACAAATGGCCATCTGAAGACAGGATTAATATTTCTCTGCTCTCCTGAGGAATGCTGGGAAGGGCAAAGCCCTTTCCTTAGAGTGTCAGTGAGGATGTTTTGCTGCTCCCTGAAAAAATACTGCAGTAACAAGCAAGGAACTTCCCCCCTCCATGAACAAGCAGGACCTTTCTGAGGACAAAATTTTGGACCAAGGTCCCTTTGCAATTTGCCCTTCATGCTGAGGTTTATGTACAAACCATCCCTCCCTTCTGCCAGTGGCTGAGCAGAGGTTGAAGAAACGGTTCTGGTCGATCATCCATGGAGCTGTGCCATGGGAAAGCCCCCCACAGTAGCCACTGGCAGGCTGAGGTGTGAGGGGGGAAGCTGGGGCTCACCATGGATACCAGGAGCCCTCACACTCCCTCTGCAGGCTCCACTTTGAGAGTGTTTGAAGTACAGTAGCTGGCCCCTGCCATGGAAGACCTCAAGCTGAGGAGGAGTAATGTCCCAAAACACTCAAAATGTTTTTGCTTTCCACCTGCTGCCCATGTCACCTGCAAAAACAGTATGAAATATGAGGGCGCTGCCTCTCTTGTCTTGTAGCTGTTTTCCTGATGTGCACAGAAAGAACAAAAAATTCCTGACAGTATTTTCAGTTTTCTCTTTTTTTTTTTTTCTTCACATTTTCATGCTTGCAATGTAGTCAAACCTTAAAGAAACCCCTTCTAAGACACGTACCAAAATGTACTTTCAAGCCGCCTTCTGCCAGGTTTTGATGGCACTGGATAAAGTAAAGCCTGCTGTAATTAATGACATCACATGGAAAAACATTTTTCTCCCACCCCAAATCTGAAGCCATTTGACCCATAAATGACAGAGCTGTCTTTGTTGTTGCCTTTTTCCATTTTCTTTCAGTTTGCTTGATGTCCCTCTACAGCAGCTTTTAAAACTCACCTCAGGTCCTTCTCAGGGGGGCTGAGATACAATTCAGCTGTAGCAAACACTGATGTAAATGAGCTGGGCTTTTGTATCCTGAGAACCAGCTTGGAGTGAGATTTGCCATGCATTTGGAACTGGTTGTGTCGGTTACTCATGTGAGTGTATAAATGAAGTTGCAGGGAGGCCAGTTGCACAATAGTCACATTCAGCTGGGTTTCTAAATTGCCACTGGAAAGCTGGCAAGTTTTTAATAAGGGCTTTTGCAGTATTTGGGGAAGTTGCTGTTGTCTGTGAAAGATGCTCTGCTGAGTCTGGAGAACTGGAACATACATGCATGAATTTTTGACCCAGTCGATGTCCCAAGGGTGTCTTTTGAAACCTATGCTTGCTGCCCTTCAGCTGTCAAGTAAGCAGCAGTGGATTTTGGAAAGTGAAGATTAGCTTTAACACGGTGGCTGGCCGAGTGAATTTGGCATTTGTAGGTTTATGGTACTGTGATTTCTACTATGGTTAAGTCAATGAAACTGATTTTTTTCCCAAGTATTTGACATAAAGCAGTCCATTTGCCTTTTGCAGTCATCTGCTATAAGGGCCAGTTATTGTTAATAATTACAGCTCTGCATTGGGCCAGAAACTGAAGCATCTGAGCCTCTCTGATCTCCAGAGGGTTTGGGAGTAGATAGCACATCCCAGAGGAACTGCAGGAAACATACTGCCCGCACAGGCTTCTTAAGGAAACAGGGTGCCAATGATGAAGCTCACAGGGAAACCTCCCTCTGCAGGCGGCAGGGTCTTTGGAAAGTGAAGGACAAGCTGCCAGTCTCACAGATTTTGTTAGAATGAGTCACTTAAGGGTAACACTCTGCTGGCTGGAGGAGACCTCAGTTGTGCCACAGCAGGAGGAGGGAATGGCCTGCCCCACAGAAACACCTGCAGTGCTGCTTTTGTGTGGGGTCATCCAACAGAGACAGACCCAGGAGCATGAGCTGTGCCTCAACATAAGATGTGCCAGTTCTGTCCACACTAGGGCCTGGAGAGAGATGCTGATGAGCAAGATGAGGAATTGCAAGAGAGGTTGCTTGCATCAGGAGAGAACACTGAATTGGGCTTGCACAAGCAGCTTCTGTGCTTGTAACTGGAGGAAGATGAGTCTATTTTCACACTTTTTTTCTGAAAATTATGTATTTTATTACAACATCAGTGTGTTGAAAAGTTCCAGCCACAACATATTTTTGTGTAGAAAATATTTCAGCACTCAGTGTTTGGTATAAAGGATCGAGGCAGTGGCTTGTTAAGTCTAATCTCCTGCCTCCACTGCTGAATGATGCCAGGTACCTTAGAGGCAGCCAAAATTGACTTCTGCACCTACTGCTTCTTGGTGTGCCTTGTCTAAGTGGAGAGAAGGCTGGCATGCTAAGCAAAATGTGGTTTTCCCTGACTAAATGTGGGAATACTTGGAGTTGAGAATACTTTAGAGGGCTGTCTACACACTCAGATGATAAAGCTCCTCCTCTTCTTATATGGGGGCAGTAAAATGGCTGTGAAATGATACTTATTTCCCCACACTGAGGCAAATAAGCAGCAATTATCTACAACAGCAAAGCAACTCCCTGCTGGAGTGACTGTGCGGTGTGAAAGCTCGGAACAAACCAGGTTTGCCTTCAAGACTTCGGATGCCCTGGGTGCATGCCAGACAGAGGGTTAGTCTGGAGGACCTGTCAGGTCTGTGGGCTCCCCACCCCAGTGCCAGTGGGGCTAGGCTCTCATCTCTGCCTATGTTTGCAGGGGAGGCGGATTGGGGCTGGTCCTGGCCAGTGCGGGTTTCGGCCGCCTGACCGCCCCCATCATGGAGCTCCACAACCAGAAAGGCTACTTCCTCCACCATGTCATCTTCGCCTGCTGCACTCTCATCTGCATCATCTGCATCCTGCTGCTGCCAGAGAGCAAGAACCAGAACCTGCCCGAGAACATCCCAGATGGGGAACATTACACCCGGCAGCCCCTCCTGCCGCACAAGAAGGGGGAGCAGCCCCTGCTCCTGACAAACTCTGAACTCAAGGATTACTCTGGCCTCCATGACTCAGCAGCTGTGAGTGACGGGATCCCGGAGAACACCACTGCCAACGGGATGAAGTCAATGTAACTGGGTGGATTTTTTTTCCATTTCTTTTTTTTTATTATTTTATTTTTCCCTTCTATTTCTTCTCTTTCTTTTGTATTTTATTTTATGCTGTTGTGCGGGAGGAGTAGCACTTTGGGCAAAGGTGTTTTGCACAGATTTTACAAACCAGTGATGGAGCAGACACTAACTTGGAGGAATTCAACTCTGCTACTAAAGCAAATTTTGGCATCTTCAACTGTTGTGCAGATTGCTCTTGAAAAAGTTTTGGGGGAAAAGACTCATTTGAAAAAAGACCTGGCTGGCAGTAGCCGTTCAGAACTCTTTTTTCCTGCCATTAAATATGTATATTTATTTTGATTTATTCTCAAGAAGCACTTTATTTCCTTTTCCTTTCATAGATCACAAAAATGAAGCCATCTTATTATAAGAGGTGCAGCCATTCCAAGAAAGAAACCATGGGGGGAGGGGAGTGTTGTTTTCTGTTTTGTTTTCGTGTTTCTTTAAAGGAAAGAGGGATCAACCACAAAGTTGAATTGACTTAAATTTAGACTTGTGCAACATTCTTCTGCCTGTCTAGAAAGTCCAAGTGCCCAAGTTGCCTGCTGTGTTTGTATACACAAAAAAAAAAAGGAAGACAAAAACAAAGCAAAACCTGTTGTGACTCAAACTCTGACTGCGTTTTAGGCAGCTTATGTTTGTCTTTATAGCCCATGTGCACTTAAAAGTTACTTTCTAAATTAGTCCTTTTTTTTTTTTCACCAAATGCATTGAAGAAAATCCTACCCAAACAAGCTGATTTTTCAATGTGAATCAGTTTGCTGCATTTTAAGAGTATATTAGTCTATTTTAGGTGGTTCCCAGTGGTCTTTAGTAGTAACATAGATGATGCAAATAATTTGACTAATGATGCAAAAATTAGTTTTGCTGAGAATGGCTTTAATTATCAGGAGGCCCAGGATTTCTGACTTCTCCAGGAGAAGAGCATGAACCAGCAGGGATAAACAGTAAGGAGCATGGGCTACCATCTATACTTTTATTCCAAAAGGCAGCACAGCTAGGATTTCTGCTCCTGGGAAATGAGCGTCCTGGCATTGTGTTACCTGTTTTTAGAACCAGGGTTTGGGTTTTCAATTTAAGTGGACAAACTGCTTAAATGACTGTTGGAAATGAATTAATTGATAGGCTGTGAATAATGTCTTACTGAGCTGTCTTGGGCCCTTAGAGATGTTTTCAGGTTCTGACCCAAGAATATACAGTGAACTCACCCAGATTTCCTCCTTCCCCAACTGCTCTTATAAGATTTTAGATCATGAAAAAAGTTTACTTAAATTAGATCAGTACTACACAAAGTGAACATCCAGTTTACCTCTTACTGTGCAGATGGCACTTTGATGGTGGCCACTTGACTTCTCCAGCCCCCAAATGAACTATTTCCTTTGGCCATCGGCTTTTGGTTCTCACACAAGAGAATATCGTGAGGACCTAGTTCAGTGCAAGGACTCTGTAAACAGCTTTCTTGCATTGTAGTTAACCTCCCCACTCTCCCTCCCTCTTCTCCTTTCTCACTCAGGCCATCCATTTGTGATTGCTTGGTAGTGCAGACGTTCAAACAGAGCAGCAGGATGTCAATGTTGTATTGAGTGTCTGTATGATTGCCACTTTGTTTGATGTACATCTTGCGTTCATATGCATGGAAAGTGCTCATTTGCACTTTCCTCCTCTCCCTTCCCTTCCCCTTCCTCCTTTGCTGTATATATTGTCGATTAACTACTGTACCTAACAATTTCCATCCTCCATTAGGCTGCCAATGTCCTCTTAAAGTCCCCAATAAATCAGAGATATGTGCTTCCCAGTGGGCAATGCAGTAAGCAGCACAGCCTCAGACACCGACAAATGCAAGGGGACAGGCAGACCTGCAGAAGCGACAGAGGTGGTTGTGTTCAGAATAACAATGTTGTCCTAAAGCTGCTAATTTTTACAGAGGATGTGGACATTTGGGTTCTTCTTGAGCCTGGTAAGAAACACTGGACCAGTTGATGGTAGTTTTGCCCAAAGGTACACTACTACTTGGGGTTTTTTTTCACCTTTGCTAGACTTGCTGTGACAGCAAGAGCCCAATCTTCCTTATACTCAAGTTTTATTGTCAGACTTGAGTATGGCTGCTTCTTTTTGTTCTGTGCCGAGACCTTTGCAGTCTGTGTTCACCCAGGAACCCAGCCCTTCCCCACTCATGCAGTATTCACGTGCCAAATTTGTGCAATACCTTTTGCCTTTGATGCGAGATGCTTATTGCAAGCCACCTATGATCAGGGAGGAAAAAATGGGTTCACAACAAAAAATTGAAGAAGCAAAACGAATCTTAAGGGAAGAGAAAAAGGGCTTGAATGCGGAGAAGGTGTGAGCACAGAGGCGGAAAGCAGCTGCCATCCATCATGCCATGGAGCCAGCAGCTCCTTCGTTTGTGGTCTTGTGTGCCTGTATGCTCAAGCTGTGGTACAGCTTTTGTAGACCATCCACAAGCCTTACAAAACTGGCTGCTTCCAGCACTGTCAGCAGTCCTGGTGTGCTCAGCGCTGTTGTCCACAGCACTTTATCGTTTCCTATTCTGGTGGTTGCTCTCCAGGGACAGACAGGCACAGGGAAAAGAATAATTGTTTAAACATAGCAACATTTATATAGTAAAAAAACTAGGTGACAGGAATGTGCAGCAATTTATTAAAAAAAAATCTTATGAAATTGATTTGATTTGCTGGTTTTTTGGTTTTTTGCTTGAAACCAGGTAGTCGGTACTGATCTTCTGCAACAAAGGGAGACCTAGCTTCTCTAGTTGGTCTGGCCCTCTGCCTCTGTCACAACAATAAAACAAAAACTAATTTCCTGCCATGGCAGCTCCAGTTTTGCTCCTTTTCCTGAAAACATGAACACTTCTGCGATGATTATTTTCTTCCACACATGCTCACAGAGTTGGAAGGCTTTCACTAAACATATCTTTTGTGGAGGAGTCGGGTACCGGGTGATGCAGCAGGGCAGAAAGGAAGCATGGAATGCTTGCCCTGCCTTTCCTAGTCCTGCAGCAGGACAGGGCTCTTTGCTGGGGTCCCAGCCAGCTGCTCCATTGGCTCCTTGGCTGCATCCCCCCTCCAGCCATCACCAAGACAGGCTTTTCTCAGGCGGCTCTTTCTGGCCACCACAACAGGGGAAGCAGTCCAAGCTGTCTTCTCCATTTTGGCCTTTTTCTGTGAACCTTCAGTAACCTCTAAGCCCATCAGTAGATTTTTCTTTGGGTTTACCATTTAAGGGCTTTCTTCCATCTTTGTAAGTTTAAACAAAAATGTGAAGTGACATTATGCTTGATCTTGGGGGGTTTGTCCCCTTTTAAGGTTTCAGTACTGCTTTTGTTGCCAGACACACTGCAAATGGATAACAACAGTCGCCTGTTTGCAAGTGTTCTGTGGCCACTCTGAAAGGGGGTTGTGTGATTTACTTTTTGGTTTCATTGAGCAGGCTTTTTTTGTTGTTGTTCTTTTTAATGGAAGTATTTTACTTAACTGTTGCCACTTCCTGGAGCCAAACACTTTATTGGTCACCAAATTGGAAGCAGAAGTGCCATTAACTGAACTCTGTGAATGTCAAGTCAAGTTGCGCCTGTAGCTGGCACATAAGACAACACTATTAAGTGGGGGGATGATCTCCCTCACTGTAACTTTTTTTAAATTATTTTATTTTGTAAGAAAAAAAATTACAAACCTCATTTTAAATGTATTGTGTAAAATGTTTCAGGAAAGGAGTACGGTGTGTTTTGTCTAGTGGGTGAGATCTCCCTCCCCATTTCAGTTTCTAATGAAGTTTTAAAGAATCGTGTTACTGTATGTTCTGACCATGAATAGTCTGGTGGTGCTTCCTCATAGCACAAGCTTAAATCAAGTACTGAAAACAGTCTTACAAGCTAAATGTCTGCATGATGTTACATCTGTTGTACCTACTGAGAAGAACTTTGTATGTAAATGTACAGAATAAAATGACATTGTCCCATCAGTTTGCTCTCCTTGGTCTGGCTCCCTCACAGTGACTTCTGAAACACCCAGCAGCAGCTGATGCCTCAGCAAACAGTCCTACCCTCCTTTACAAACAGAATGAGCTGTTTGTAAATCAGACTAATTAAACCAGCAAACTGATTTACAACTAATTATCAACATAGTCCATTACAGAAGAGTGGCTGACTGTTTCCTGAGTGGTGTAAATTAAAAATACCCTCCAACAGTTGCTTTTTGCGATTCTGATCCTGAACTGCCGCCAAAGACTGACAGCTGTTCCCACCAGGTGAGGAGGAGCTTTCTGCACCCACATCAAATACATGTTGAAGCCACTGGCTGTTCAAACCCTTTTGGACAAGAGACTCAGTAGCAGTTGTGCCTCCTACATCAGTGACCTCTTGGTTACAGTTTTTAATTGCTGATTATGGCACCACAGCAAGGTAAATTCATCAGTTTTCTGCAGGGGGTTAAGACAGTTGTCTAGAAGCAGCACTAGTAAATTTTGTTTGTATCAAAAGCTTATGTTTGAGTCAGGGCTCAACTTGCAATGGAAAAAAAAAATAACCTGGATCGTTAACTCCTAGCTGCCCTCTCATTAAACAAAACAGCAGCAGTATACTTTGCAGTGGTGGTCATGGTAGTGGACTGCTCTGATTTTTCTAATGTATATGCTGAATTTACACATGGTATGCTCTTCTAGCAGCCTGACACATTTATCTATTGCTCTAGAATTCAAGCTCTGCTTTTTCCTTCTACGTAGTCCTCAGGGATGTACAGATAACACTTTGTGAAACCCTTCTAGTGTTCTTAATGCCCAAGGGACAGAAGGAAATCCACTATTTAGCACTAGTACTACAACCAAAAGGGGCTAAAAGGAGAAAAGTAACACTCATGTCACAGCTTTACAATAAAAAATGTGGGGTTTCTTTATTTGAACACTAAAAGCTGCTATGCTGTGTTCAGTGCTAGTACACAGTAGATTAACTGTACAGATATAATTTGGAACTGATTACCCAGCAGATCCCAGTACTGCATGGAAGCCAGACACTGCATGCATTTTTACAATGATGTTCATCAATTGTAGCATCCATTTGCTATCCTACTTAGCAGGGTAGCAAAAAAAATTTTGCTTTGAAATTTCAAATTCAAATTTTATTTGCAAAAAAATAAATTCCAGGTCCAGTTGTATCTATGTCCATCTATATTTAATAACAACCACAAATGCAATCAAAATAATACAAAACAAATATACTAATTTAATGTCAGTGTGAAAATTTCCATCAGTTTTTCTGAAACAATTCATCTTATTTTACAATGATGCAAAGTCAGAACTTCTCTGGAAAAGCTGTCATTTCTTCTTTGATCCTGTTTTCTATGAGTAAGGTGAAATTGCTGTCTGTGTTTTGAAGATTGTAGCTGACAAATATCTGTTTTTTGGTCTTGCTGGCTAAAATACAAAACAGAGTAGTCAGCCATATTTTGTTCTTATATAGAAGTGATGATAGTATTCAAGAAAGCCTCTTAAAAAGCCATATCGTGCAGATTTCTAAGATGATGTTCTCCACTCCTGCTGTGCTGGCTGCAGTTATTAAGGAACAGCAGTACAATTACCTGACCACTGGCGTGTTGGGCATAATTTTGCACAGCACTGATGTAAGCAGTATAAAACTGGTGACTTTCAACTAGTTTTTGGCCTGGTGCAAAAAGCCATTAGTCACTGGAAAGCCTTGCAGTGCTTTTAGTGGATTTTCTGGACACTTCTTAAATAATACTATTTTAAGTGAAATTACAGACTGTACTGGAGTCAGCACTGAAATAAAGTTTGTGAGTTGGTAAGTCTATGCTGTGTAAAACATTGAGGGAAAGTGCACAAAAAAGTGACTGAGCCCCAATTAACCAAGTTCTGTTTTATTATGAACCCCTTAAAAGGCCCCAAATAGTATGTCTAAGCCTGCTGTCAATAATTTTGTTTCCTTTAGCCTTTGTTCATACAGTGTCCATGATCACTCCAAGAGACTGAACAGCCTCAGTTGAGTGTCATGCAGCCAAACACGAAGTTCCAGGCTACTGTAATGACAAGTACTTGGAGAGAAGTGCTACAAAATTAAGAGCTGCTTTCCATGAAAGAGCTAATTAACAACAACAACAACAAAAAAAAAAAAAAAAAAAAAAAAAAAAAAAAAAAAAGCAAAACTATCCACTGGGGCAGGAAGACTTAGTTATCAAAATAGAAGAGAGAACACCAAGAAGTGTTTTATAAAAAAAATGGACTCCTACTTAGATTTTACCACAGTAATATAGCAAATTTTTGACTCTGTTCTTATATTACTAAAGCTAAACTTTGTGAAAGTTTAAGCACCATACGGGAAAAACAGGCACTAAATTTAAATTAGTTGTGTAAAATAGAAGACAAAAACCAGTATTTGGGTCATGAGATATTCTTTTCAGGGAATGAGCTGGGAGCTGATGATCCTAGAGACAAATCAGACTGTTCTGCCTGAATATTCAAAAACATAATCTGAATTTTTTAAACTTGAAAATGGAAACACCAGGACTCCTAATATCTTGATCCTTTCTAAATAGGAAAGTTAACTACAGAAAAGATAGATATATATGTGTGTGTATAAAATGTAGTTAAACAATTCCTTTGAGGCATTTTCATTATGCAAATCAATTTATTATTATTTTTCTATTCTAACAGGTTACCAGCTTCCTGTCTCAGAAAGTAGAGCTGCTTCTGAAATGCAAGGACTAGTTTGCCTTTTAAGACTTGGCACTACAAAATGCTGATATAATGCAGTGTGTTGCTCTGATTGCAAAAATTACCACCTGGCACTAGATTTCTGTGGTATAAAGCAGCATGTTCTGTAAGTGCTAGTGCTTCATCATCATGACCTAAATGAATGCAATGCTAATTCTGAACTAATTAATACCATTATCCTACCTAACAAAACGATATAGTACACTGCAGTGTCAAAACTCAACTTCTTAATTATGTTTGCCTAAGGTCCAATAGCGTCTCTGGGATGCTGTTCCAGATCCTGGGAACACTGTGAATCCCTTAGGGTCACCTCTGCCAAGGACCTCTGCTCCTACCACTGGCTCTGAGGGGCAGCAGGACCTTTTCTGTCCCTGCTTCGTGTGGATTAGGTTGGACACGTGTACTCTCGTGGGAAGGATAGAAGAGGAAAGATCTTATGGCTCCATGGAAGCCCATCTGCAACCTCAGAGTAAAGCCAAAAACTGTAAAGGACAAGGCTTACCTAAAAAGCCCTCCAGTAGGTCTGCTTCCCATGCACCCTGGTTAATAACCCCTGTTGCACCAGCTCTTCAAAGGGAAGGAAAAAATTCCTCAGCAGCCATTGTCTGGGACACACTGAGTGCCAGGAGAAACTGTGGCAGCATAGACCCACTCCTACAACCCCATGTACAGGGCAAAGGCCCAAATCTAAGCTTGAAGAGAAGCTCAGTGGGAGCAGAACAGACAGGACAAGTGTTGGCCATAAGTTTGTAGACTGTGCTGGAAAAGAGGTGATGGAAGGGAACTATGCCTGGATGATGAATACTCAGAGAGTTGAGGTGATCTTCACCAAGAGCCTGCCAGTCCCTACAGAGGGAAGATGAAGATATGGCACTAATCAGTAGCCACTTCAGCCCAAAGCACTGTGATTTCAGGGTATGCAGGTAAGGGAGGCACCAATGGACAAGTCGTCCTTAAGAATTGGCCACCACTAACCTACAGGAAACAATCTTTTAGGATTTGGGTTTCTTGACTAGTGAGACACATCTGGTGCCAAAGCAATTGGGCAGGATGGTGAGAAACAGTCCCTGCACCTCATAGAAGCAGATACAGATAAAAATATGTAGAAAGAGAAATAGGAATGAGGCATGTGTGTCTTTAGCAATAGAAAATTTTAAAACAAAAATCAGAAATAAGGAAGAAGATAGAGCCAATACACCAAATGCAGCTGTTGTGGCTAGGACCCCTACCAGGCTATAAAGAAAACAAAAAGGAGAATGTGTACACTGATGCATAGCTGCACTGAAACTCCTGCTCCAGGGAAGGAAACCTGACATTGCAGGAACACGCAGTAGATGATGGAATGCAACTGGCAAGTATAAGAAATGAAAATAGTTATGTGCAAATAGCATTGAATGCTGCTTCACTGAGAGCCTGTGAAGAAGACCAGAATGGAAACTACATAGAAAAAATGGTGACAAGCATGGGGGGCGGGGGGTAGGGTTAGGAGGAGAGGGATACTGCCTACCTGAAGATTACCACATGGCAGGATGGTTAAAAAACTACCTTGGAAGTACAGCTACAAGTCAGACTTGACCGTGAATATCATCTCTGTTATTACAGAATTTGTGGAAGAAACAAGGGTTTAATCTCCCAGATAAAAACAACACCAGTGACAGCAAAGCTTGCTATTTTTAGCCGAGGTGAAAAACAAATTTTCTTACCAAGCACTTCGTGAAACAAAGATACAGCAGGGATGCTTGTTGATCCACTGGTTTCAGGAGAATAAATAATAGTTTTGGACTAAATGCCCATGAGTTCACTTAAATTGCTGGACTGACAAAAGCCAGCCAAAATACTGAGATGTAGGACTTCAGAAAGATGTATTTCTTTTTTCAGAAGCCAGTGACACTCAGGTAAAAAAGGAAACATATGATTATTCAAAGCAAGAAGTGTATTATTGACTTTCCCCTTCGAACCAAGGATGAAAAAGGTCTACAGGCCTTCCTCAATACAGCATACCTTAAGCAGGATCACACAAGCAAGAACAGTATCTGTAAGGAAATCTGCAACCCAACAGATAAATGGCATAGATAGAGAGGAACATTGATCAAAAGCCTAGCTGGGCCACAGCTGGTACAGGAAGTTTAAGATGAAATAACAAAAGACACTTAAGGCACACAAAAAAAAGAAAATAGGAAGGTGCCTTACACTCCAAGGATAAATAGTAACCTATAGCCCAGTACCAAGCAAAAGTATCGGTTCTCAGTAACAAAGTATGGGAAATTAGCAATCGAAATAATAAAAGCACCTTAGGGAAAAAAAAAAAAAAAAGGTTAAAAAAATAAGGGAAAAAAGGCAGCAAAACAGAAACTACTCACTGGGCAAAAAATCAGGTTACTCAGCCTCTGTCCTAGAACACTGAAAGAACTAATGTAAGAAATGGCAAGTTATTACAAACTTTAGCTGTGAAATCTGTAATAAATCTTTTAAGAGTGAAGAGAGCAACCACACATACAAAAAAAAAGACAGGAGAGAGTGGGAATCACAGAGACAACTTAGAACTGTCAGCTGGGCTCCAATGCTACACAGAAATTTAGAGCAAGATCAGAAGAAATTCACAGAATCACAGAATAAGCCGGGTTAGAAAAGACCTCCAAGATCATCAAGTCCAACCCTTGATCCACTACTGCCATGGTTACTAGACCATGGCACTCAGTGCCACATCCAGTCTCATCTTAAAAACCTCCAGGGACAGAGAATCCACCACTCCCTGGGCAGCCCATTCCAATCCCTGATTACCCTCTCTGTAAAGAATTTCTTCCTAATATCCAACCTAAACCTCCCCTGGCAGAGCTTAAGACCATGCCCTCTTGTCTTACTGATAGCTGCCTGGGAGAAGAGACCAACCCTCATGTGGCTACAACCTCCTTTCAGGTAGTTGTAGAGATTGATGATGTTTCCCCTGAGCCTCCTCTTTTCCAGGCTAAACAACCCCAGCTCTCTCAGCCTCTCCTCATAGGCCTTGTGTTCAAGTCCCTTCACCAGCCTTGTTGCTCTTCTCTGGACCTGCTCCAGCACCTGCTGGAGCATTAGTGACAAAGAGATCAAATGGAAAGTAGAATAAACTATTACACTTTATCCAAAGTAAATCTTCTCTGACTACATTTTTACTAACTGACTTCTTAAGGATAAGGCACTAATTACATAGAAATAAATCATGTTATACCATACCCCATAAAATTATTACTTGAAGTAGAATTGATTGAACCCAGTGCGTAGAGAAAATGGTGCCAGCAGGGTAGACTAAAACAGTATTTATTAAAAGAGAAGGTATTGGAAAGAAGAAAACACACTAGTACGGTTTTTCAAAGATCTTGTGAGCAATCTTTTTTTATATGTGCATTAGTGGCCATAGAGGAGAAGAAGGTGGAGACTCATGGAAGTGCCTGATGATACAAACTCTGGAAACACTACCTGAAATGGAAATCAGCACACAAATCATTAATAATTCTGTGGCCTTTCCAACTGAAACATTAGAAATAAGGTAAGGTTGTGCAGCTCAGCATGTTGCTTTTAAAACCTGGTAACAAGTACATCAGCAGTTCACCAGCTGGAGCTGCATCAGCTACTGGTAGGCAATGAGTAACCACCAGGATGCAGCTGTCAGAGCTGTGAAGGAGCTAGGATGCATAAGGCCATGTATTTTTATATTTTTTAGTACAGTAACAGGAGTTTGAAAGTTATCACTAAGACTCAGGCATTGGAAACATGATGGAAAAGGAGACATCCTGAGCAGTGCTCATTAGGATCAGTCAGATTAAGCATGGGCACCTGTGAGATGACCCTGGACTTCCCAGGCCAGAACTTCTCAGCATGTGGGGGCTAAAAGGTGCAAGATCGGATACGGTTTGGCTTTATCTTCAGGGAAAGTGCATGTGCCTTGTATGATGGCCACCTCACCCACAGCACACCAGTGTCATGGGTTTATCATCATCATCAAATTATTTGGGTTGGAAGGGGACCATGAAGATCATCTAGTTCCAAGCGCCTTGCCATGGGCAGGGACATCTTTCACTAGACCAGGTTGCTCAGAGCCCCATCCAACCTGGCCTAGAACACTTGCACGGATAGGCCACCCACAACTTCCCTGTTCCAGTGCCTCACCACTCTCACAGTAAAGAATTTTTCCTAATACCTAGTCTAAACCTACTCTCTTTCAATTTGAACCCATTCCTCTGTGTCCTGTCACTATATGCTCTTGTACATAGTCTTGCCCCATTTTCCTGTAAGTTCCCTTCAGGCACTGGAAGGCTGCAGTTAGGTCACCCTGAAGTCTTCTCTTTTCCAGGGTGAACAATCCCAATTCTCCAAGCCTTAAACAGAGTTTATAGTGAAGAGGTCACTGGAAACCCTGCCCCTGCCTCGCACCCAAAGCCAGGGTAAGGATATTAAATAATTCGCTTTTGACAGCGCACAGTGTGCCCAAGGCCGCTGACTCAGGTGCCGCAGACTCGTACAGGGATGATAAAAATAAAAAAGTGAATCTGTGGACTGGATGGAAACTGCCGCAACCTGCAGCGGTAGAGGCTCTGCGACAGGGGCAGCACCCACCGCATCCCTCTGCGCCCACCCAGCCCTGGCTGGTGGCCCAGGGCCACCAGATTCGGCCCCGCCCGGGCCCGACCCACGTGTTCCCAGCGGGAGGCGGCCCCTCCGCCCGCCCCGCCTGGGGCGCGCAGCCCCCGCCCCCGCACCTACCCAAGCGCTGCGCCAGGCAGGAGGAGGCGGTGTCGGAAGGGTCCCCGAGGAGCGAGGCGGCCACCGGGATGCTGTCCTGCAAGCGGAGCAGAGCAGAGGGCACGACTTAGTCCCGGCAGCGCGGGTCGGGAGCGCCGGGGCCACCCCCCACGGCCGCAGGGCTCCGGGGGGGAGCAGCCGGGACCCTGGCGGCGACACTCACACGGGGGCTGCACATGGCCACGGCCAGGCTGGCGAGGGCGGGCGCGGCGCCCACCCAGAGGAAGAGCGAGTCCCGCAGCCGCATGGCGTGGAAGTGCACCCGCTGCTCTCCCAGCTGCCCGCTGAAGTCGTGCAGGGCGATGCCGCCCCCCGCCGCCGCTCCGCTGCCGCTCCCCGCCTCCATGGGCCCTTCTCCCGGCGCGGCCAGGCCTGAGCACGCAAGGCCCGAGCGAGCGCCCTGGCTCGGCTCGGCCCGGCCCGCCCCGGGGAGGCGGCGCTCCGCTCTGCTCCTCTCCGCTCCGCTGTGCCCGCCCCGCCCGGAGGGGCCGCCCCCGGCACCGCGCAGCCGCCCGCCCCGGCCGGCACCCGGCGGGATGCCGCTTCCCCTCCCACAGGGAACAGCCGCACGCGCGCACGGATCGGTGCCCGCACCCCGCTCCGTGCACGGCCCCTCCCCGGGCCGCCCTTCCGTCCGTGCACAAACCCCCGGGTACACACGCACCGCCGGGTACAGCCTCCGGGAACGCGCCTCCACCGCGCCCCCCACCCCTTGAAGTGTGCCCTCCCCCCGGTCGGTGCACACCCCTCCGTGTACCACCACACCCCCCACCGAAAGACACAACCTCCTTCCGCTGCACACCCCCGGTGCATACACACACACCCACACACCCACACGCACCCCCACACACCCCCCTCCGTACGCTGCTTACCCGGAGCTCACACCTCCCCGAGCGGTGCCCCCTGTCCGCCCGGGATCGGGATGCAGGCGGAGGCAGCCGCAGGGATGGGGAAACCCCACTAGATGGCAGGTGAACCCCTGTATGAGGAGGCGTGCCTGGTGGCAACCGGGGTCCAGCGGCTCCGGATAGTCACCCGAGTGGAGCCCCGGGGTTTCAGACTAAAGGAAAGGGGATGGCGTGGTGCTGTGTAGCCTCTGGGAAGGGGAGGAGGAAGGTCACGGCGACCTTGGCTTCATTCAGCTCTGGAGATTTTCAGGGTTGTGGGAGATTACAAAACAAACCAGTCGGGTTTGCGGAGCTCCAGAGAATATGGAACCATGAATAATGGAAAGCCTTGCTCTGGGTGTGAATTTTGTGCTTACCGCGCTTTCAGCTGGACTACGGCTAAGTCGGTCATTACTGGAAAGGATTTTCTCTAAACTGTACCGTCTGTTGCTGATAAGAATGTTGTTGACTCCCTGATGGTCATGGGCCCTCTACAATGGGAAACGTGTATCTTAATGCCACGGGCACAGATCATCTCTGCATAAAGAACATGCACGTTAATGATACAGACTGGCTTTTTAATCATCATTTCCTCTGCCTCCAATTTCTTACATGCGTCTAGAAATCAAAATTTCCATTTTCAAGTGCTAAGACTTCATTTTCCCGTTGAAGAAATGGGGGGGAGGGAAAGGAACTGCTCATCACTTTTCTTCCTTGAGCCGCTCTAGTTCTTCTGGCATCTGCCAAAAGACAAAATCCTCGTCCCTGCTAATATCTGCCCATGCTGCCACATCGACACTAAATCCCAGGAGGCAGCTAAGCCCAGCTCAGCTGCCATACCCCAACATCCCATGGCACAGGATCAGCTTGGAGAGAGGGGGGGCTGCAGGCCACCTCCCCTGCCCTACATTTGTCACTTGCTGCTCACAAAATGTGTTATGGGATGTATGGTGTCAGACTCCTGCAATGTCTGTCCCCAGCTTCACTGCTGAGGCAGTATCAGGCTTGTGCTGTTACCTACCTCTCCCCCATGCTCCTACCCCACTGCCAGTCCCAACTCTTTGCCTTGGCCTGGGTTGGCCTTTTACAAGGTGAGGTAGTGCAAGAGTTGAGGCTTGTGTTGGGGCTCAAAAATCAATCTCTCTCTGTCCTAGTACCCTGTTGCAAACTGACACTTCACCTGTGCCAACTGTGAAATCAGGCAGGCAAATATGTGACAAAAGCCACTTTGGAAGGGATCGAGTGCTGGCTGCATACACCAAACACTTCCCTCTCTCTGCTTGTTGCAGCTGCAGGTTCACTCTGCACTTACTGGGTGGGTGGGACTGCCAGCTAAAACAGCAAAAACTATCACAGACCAGGAACATTGCAGGAATAAAAATCTAGGCACTGGATAAAATGCCTGCTGGGAGCCACCCAGGTGGTGGTGGTAGTGGTGGTGGTGAGATTCCTGTGATTAGACACTTGCAGGTGGTGGAGGAGATTTGCCCCAGGCTCACTTGATCAGGGGAGAGAAGAGGAAATATTAGGGCATAGTTCACCTGAGCTGCTTTAGGTCTGTCTTTTGAGTGAGAAGCAACATCTCTTGACTGTTTTCCATCGACTCTAAGGGAGGTGAAAGGTAAAGTGTAGCACAGCTTTGCAGACAGATTTGTTTAAGTAGGGAAACCCTTCTTTAAGTGTTCAGGGTCAGTTTCTCTGCTATTCAGGGACAGAGGTGGCTTCTGCAGTGAAGTCCTAGTGGAGGATCTGTTCTAGCAAAGTTTCAGCCCACCAAGCAGAATTTTTGGCCTCCTTGTGTGCTAAACCTATGTTTAAGTTGTCTGCTAGACTGGAGTAAGAGCAGTCTATTTTCTTCCCTTGTCTTTCCACATCAAACACAAATCTCTTATTTTTCTTCCAAAGCTGTCTACAGTCTTGCTTTTCCCTATGGGGAGCTGCCCCTATTTCATCACACTGTGGTCTGTTCCTCTTCTCATCAGGAGTCTTCTCCAAAGTGATTATAACTTCCTTCTGTATTGTAAGCCCTGCAGACCTCTAAAAGTAAGTCACAGGGCTCCTCTGCACATAAGCAGTTCTATGTATTTAATGCTTTTCTGTGAAATGCAGCTGCTCTCCATAAATCATGCTAAATTCTTGTTTAAGCTCAAAAGAGGAAAAACATCAGGCAAATAAAATGCTGTTTAAGCATTTTTATTTGCAATGCAGGTGTGAAGAGTGAGTGGAGCTGTGCAGAACCAGATCATCAAGTGTGAAATTAATTTCTTGATTACAGCTCTGCGAGGTCGTTAGAGGCCCTGCAAAATGAGAGGGGAAAGCACTCTCTGTGTATGGGAGCCCTTGCATTTCCTTCAACATGCTCATCTTTTTTTCTGTGGCCCTGAAAGCAGCATCCGTAAGTCTGCCTTTTTTGTCAGGTCTGAGGCCAGAATGAGCCTCAGCTGCTGTGAGACACTGGAGAGCAAACTAATGATCTTAGCAAAAGTACTGTGTGTGTATATGGATATGTATATATATTGCTGCTCAGGTGAGATCCAAGCCCTAGGAAATGTGGTGTAAATATATATACTTCTATGCTCCTTGTTCTCCAAAAGTTAGATTGCCCACGGGAGTCACTAGATCCTAAACTGTGATTTTTACTGACCATGGTCTCCCCTCCAGTACAGTTTTAAGTCAGGAGTAAATCTTTCTGGTAACCATGGAGTTACGAGACGTAAAGCGCATAGTTATGAACTGGGATATCATTGGGAGAAGCAAATTTTTCTGATTCCAAAACACATTCTGTGCTTTGGCTCCTGCATGAATTTGGCTCCTGTGAATTTGACATGTGAGAAGGCAGTTGACCATTAGTGTGTGTCAGTGAACCTCCTATTAATGCCTCAGGATGTGCTAGTTTTCTTGATTTGTTGTCCTTTATTCAGAGGAGTAAATGACTGCTCAATAAAGCCAAAAAAAGCCTACCAACTCCTCCGGTAAGGCTTCATGGCACCGGGCTGCTGCTGCAGTCCCAGACTTTCAGAGGCCTACTTCATTTGAGATTTGGAGTCTCATTGTATGTAGACTTCGATCAGTGGCTGAAGGGGTCCTCTTCTCTCCCTGTGCCAGTGGAGTACCTGAGGAGCTGGAAAAAATACTTTGTTTTTTTGTCATCACTGGATTGTTTTTCTCAGCTAGATCAGTCCCCTGATGTAGCTTGCTGTGCCACTGCTCAAATACTTGTGCTGGCATCATGGAGGGCAGAATCAGGCAAGCAAGAAAGGGAGAAGTGTCTCTGCTTACACTTTACGGTCACCATGGTTGTGATGCTGTGGCCATCTAAACCAATTTAAGATGGGGCTGACCCAGTCCTTCTTTCTAGTGGTCATCTAATATGATGGTTAGTCAGTTTGGGTAACCAAACTGCTCAAAACCTTTTCCTGGGATCCTGGCACGGGGTATTGGTTTAGATGTGATAGGCAATTGCTCCTGAAATATCTAACCACGGCTACAGGGGTAACCTGAGGACTCAAAACACTTTGTCAAAGTGTTGATCAGTCTGACATACAGTCCTATAAAAGAGATAGAGAGATAATCCAGGCTGGACCTTTTGAAAAAGTTGCAGAAAATGGAGGAATTACACTCGTGAACTTGTATGAAAATTACAGTTTAAGAGATCGGCAAGAGGACTGCACCAAATTCGTGCTACGAATCTCACAATCCAGAGTAATATCAAGGCCAGATCCCCCTCAAAAAAACAACCAAATAAAAAAGCCCCATGCAAACAAACATACAGAAAAACCTTCATATCTGGAAACCACCAGTAAGCAAACACAAAACGTAGATGTATAAACAATTCCACATCTGCTGTAGCTACTCTGACAGTATTAGTAGAACTGCTACAATAGGTCCTTTGGGCACCTCTTGGTCCTTAGGCAGACATGGCTCCAAGGAAATTCAGTTCCTGATTTCCAAAAGACTTGAGGTACCAGCTTCCAGTTTCCACCTTTTTTTTTTTTTTTGTGGAGTTTGTAGCCTCCGCTGTTAGGATTTCCCTGCAGGTGGGATGAGGCTTGGAATGCACCTGGTGCAGTGATTCTCTGCCTCTTGAGATCACTTTGCACAGTGTGTTTGACTAGAAATCAAGAAATCATAGCTGTTAGGTTTCATACCTAACTGACATGGTGGCCTTGTGCAAATCCCTTCTACTCTGCTTTATTTCACTCCCCTGCAGACTGGAAGAGCACAATAACCATTGCCTATCTCCCTGCAGCTGAATAAAGCTCTGTGGCATACACAGCTCATAAGGACCTTTGTGAGTCCAGCCTAAATTCCTGCTATTATCAAATCAGGCAGTTTCCTTTTATTGTCATATGAGTCATTGGAGGAACTTGTCTTTGATCTGTTGGAGCATTTGAGACATGTGGGTTCGTAGCTCTGGACAGGAGGCACTAACACAGAGTGACTCATCGTTCCCCTTGGGGACAAGAAGAAGTTTACGCAGCCGACTGGAAATCATATTTTATATGCAGATAGACCACTTCATGGTGGAGAATCCCAAAGCAGCTCACCAACGCTGACTCTGGTGCACAAATGCCAGCAGCTGTAGTGAGGTCTACAGGTGTGATGGGTTATTACATACCTCTGATCTGACAGGGAAGGGCACAGATGTGAAAGCCTAAAAGAACTGACCTTTTGAAAGGCTGAGAAGGGAAGAAAAAAACGAGATAGTGTTGAAAAATGTTTTCCTTTATATTGCTCAATCCAGTTCCTAGATCATATGTGACATACAACACAGCTGCAAGTTTTCTGTTCTTGTGTCACCTGACAGGATGCAAGGCCAGGGTACAGAACATGTGTAGAGTATGTTGTGCTCTTGAACCAGAGGGAATGTCAGTGTGCTGCAGACTCAAGGGCTGACTTGTCTGCTCAGGCTGCAGAGAGTCATGTTCTTAGCTGTGGAAATTACTGATTCAACAGGCAGCACTGGCAGCCACATAAACAAAGGTTTGACCAACATTTAGATGTTTTGGGAGTAGAACAAAATTCCTTTTTTTGAAAGATTATTTGCTGTTATCATGGTTATAGGACTTGCTAAACTTCTGGTCTCTTCCCCACCCTTCTGGGTACTTTCCCTCTGCTGATGCCAGAATTTCCATGAAGCTTCTTTTGCTCCCTAGACTGAGCCACGGACTTAATAGTCTCTGTCACAGGACTCTTAGCCTGAAAGTCCAACTGGACTTGGCTGCATACAGCTTCTCCCATTCTCAAGCACGCCAGTAAGGGCCTGCCTCTTCATCTGGTTCTTCAAACAGCAACTCTCTTTCATTACTTTTTAAAGTAATGCCATGGCCTTTTAATTTTTCCTTTTGCAAGCAAAACTAGCTGTACAAAATCAGCTTTGATTATTTTGCATCCTCCTCCCTGGGAAGGATGGAAGCTAACAGGCCTAGCATTGTCCCTTAGCAGCCCTCCAGTGTTTGCTCAGAAGAACCTCAGCTCAATCCAGTTTTTTCTCTTGGCTTTTTCTTCCTCCTCTGTTGAACACAGTGGTTTAGCAATAAGAGTGAATATCTCAAAAGTAGTTTAATACCTGTACATTACTAAAGAACAGCCCAATGTTACCTGATCCATAAGCATATGGCTGCTTCAGCCAGGCTCTCCACATTCCTAGTACAGAACTTGAAAAGCATGATTTAGATCAGGGATGTATTTTATTTCCTAGCACAAGTATGTCAAACAGCCACTGCTACCACCTAGTCAGTGTATTTGATGTTATTGATGATAACATAGAATATAATTTCACAAACATCACTTCAGTGATCTGTTTCCAATCTCCTAAGGAAAAAAACTTTTTAAATAATACTTCATACTAGATGGGGGTGTTACCTATTTGCATGACAACAGAACAGACAGAATAGTTTCTCTGTCAGAACATACCACCCTAGGAAGATGTTATCAGAGTCCTTTTACTGTATTTTCAAAGTCCAATAGGATCCCAAGAGGCTGAAACTGTGTCTTCAAAAAAATCTTTGTCCCGCCCTTGAACAGCAACTGAAAAATATCTTTCCCTGCTGCCTCTCAGAAACCATGAGAATTTATCTCCCTTTTCTGCTTGGTGTTTGAAAAGCTGGTGCCAGGTGCTGCTGCTGCTGTTGTTAAAGCATTCTGGGGTGGATGGTGGCCTTTTTTAGGATTGAAAGGTTAGCGTGTGCATGAAGTCCCATAAAGAGACATTTGTTATATGTTTCTTATGAGGCAAACACAAATCAGGTGAAAAGTATCCCTAAATCCTGTGGAGAACCAGAAATGGGAAAATGGTAAAAGAGAAGAGTACAGTGGAGTTCATGGCATTTGGGAATGATACCTTTTTTAATACATTCAGGATCTGAGCTAGCCTCTACAGAAATCAATTGAAAAAATATCTGCTAGTTCCTGAGAGCAGAAGATAGACCTTGTAATAATGAACTTCACTGAACAATTGTGCAAAATGCTGCAGTGTGGACTCCTGACGTACTGCTGGATGGCTTGCTTGCCTACCTGCATCTCCACCTGTGCAAGGATGAGGCCTCAACCTATAAAACCCGTGCAACTCTGCGGGCACAGATTGACTCCCTCCCCCACACTCCCCTACAAGCACCTACCAAGCACTTACACTGCTCTCCTCGAGTGACAATGTGGCTCTGTGTTACCACACCCCAGTTTTCCACCTTTTTCCCATCACTGCAACCCCAGCTGCAGGGAGTCCTTAAAACACAAGGGGAAGGAAGGGCTGGAAACAGTGTTTTCTCTGCTGCCGGTTCTGTCTTGGTAAGGATGCTTCCAGCTTTAATAAAACAGATGATCAAAGCCTTTGTGTAAATCCTGCCATCAGGAGAACGGTTGTACTGTTGAACTGACAGCACAGCGAGCCCTGTGCGGTTCCCCCAAATCCTGCTTTTTTCGACTGCAAGCTCTTGATACTCAGATCATCTCCCTCCAACCCAACGCAGGAGGGCAACTGATGCCGGGGAGACAGAAATCTCTCGAACAGTCATTTGCTTTGTCAGTAACACAGAGATTTAATATGCATATGAGTGATCTGGGTCCATTTTTTTTCAGCCTTCAAAATTGTATTTCTTTTCTTTCCAGTCTTCTGAATATGCGTATCAGAGGCGCTGAGAGCAGCCAAAGCAGCTGCCTGATAAGATCTTTACAATTCATTTGCACAACCATGCCTTTAGCAAAGGGAAAAAGAAAGTGTTAACGAGTTGACAAGCACACTCTTCCTTGCAGCAAGCTGCGCTGCCAGCCGCAATGTAACTGCAGGGAGGAGAGAGCAGGGTGGTGGCAGAAGACCTTGAAAAAAATGCTTTGTTCAAGCCGGTTACAAAGACTCTTGCTTCCCTAACCTACCAAATCTGAGTTGGACGAGGAAGGCAATGGATTCATTAGAAACTCGACTTGGTACAGACGCAGGGCAGCGTGTTGCTGTCGGGGTTTCAAGGATGAGTCGTTGGGGTAGAAAGAAAAATTGTTTAACCAAGAAGAATCGAAAGAAAAAAAGGAGTATTTGCTAGGCATGTGGCTCCTGTGTTGCTGCGTTTCCAGGTTTGGACCTGACGGTTGCAAATGAGAGTCTGACAGCAGTTCTACCTTCTGACATTGTCATTTGCAATGAGATCCTCAAACTATGCAAATTCGCTCCATTTCACTTCAACTCGAACACACACACACACACACACACACACAAAATCCTGCTTAGGAAAGAAAGGACCGAGACCAGATTTCAAGAATAACTCAGACAAGGAAGTGAATATTTTCTTTCATGCCTTGCTCTTTTGCATTTACTGAATTTGTTCCACATGAATGTAGAAACAGCTGCATCAGCACCAGCACTGAGGCTGGAACCTTATTAATATTTATGCCTGGTGAGCAGAGTACATAGGAATCAAAACGCCTTCCCATCATTGGTTCAGGGACCCAAGCGTCCATACAACATCTTGCCGTGTTTGGTGGCCAGGCAAGCAGATTTATTAGAGAGCAGATCAATTTCTCATCAGCACTCTCACCCAATAGCAGGAAAACTGCCCTTTGCCTCCTAACCTACTCTTTGCTTCTCGTCATTTAATAATTTCCTAATTAGGGAAACCATTTTTCTTTTGCACTTCTGCAGTTTATGTTCTCATCTATTAAATACACTTGAAGACATTATAGATGTTTGAATTATTATTATCTGCCTATGTGAGGGCATACTCATAAGCCTTAGTGTGAGTGAGATAAAACAAGAAATTACGTTGTCACAGGTCCAGCATGTGCCCGGGGAGACCAAGTATACAACTCGTGGCACTATGCACATAAAAGGTGTCGTGTGGTGCCAGGGTGTCTTTCAGAGCCTCCTTTGGGACTTCTTACTGCTGTAATTTTTGCTGACAAGGTGCTGCAGTGAGAGTCCTTAGTCTGAGGCTGGGGGGTTTCCTTTCTGAGAGTGCCGAGTGGAGTTCTGGCTGACAGCCTTGCTCCATCTTTTGTTTCATGAAAGCAATCCTTATGTTGTCTAGTAAAGAGGAACTGGTGAGCAGGCAGGTGCACTCAGCAAAAATGAGACAGCCACATATTTTTAGCTATTTGTTAGAAAAAATGGCTTGTAGCAGCAGTAAAAGAGCAAAAAAATAATTGTGTCGTGGTTGAAGCCAATTGTGGGGAGGATGTGTAGCAATCCCAGACGGCTGCACCAGCAGACCCTGGCTTTACCCCTGCTGAGGCCAGGGATCCCCCAGGATGGGCAGCACTGACAGGGTCTACAGGGCAGCAGCCCTGGCCCTGGGGCCCACTGGCAAATATGAGAGCACTGTACGGGTGATCTTGCTGTCCTGGGGTGCTGCTCAGGAGGGCATGGGGGCTGCAGATACAGCACCACAGCTCAGGCCTCACACACTATGGCTTTTTGGGTGACCCATCCAGCAGACAGGATGGTGTGGGGCCCCCACTGATGGTGTGGCCGTCCCTCACTGTCCAGTCCTGGGTCACCCTGCACGTGTGTCATTGGGCACACACTGTTGTCAATCCTGGGTACAGTGGTCTGAAGGTAGCTTGGCTTTGGTGAGCTCTGGGGTTTAAGTGTTGCACTGATGGGTAGAGACAGACCAGGCAGGTGCAGACAGAAGGAGGAGGGCTGGCCTTTGCTTCTTCCATGAATGGATGCTCAGTGTTGATACACTGCAGTTTTCTACCACCTCCCTGTTTTCTTCCTTTAGGATCTCAGAGCTTTCCATGCTGGTGTTGATTCTCCCCTGTCCTTGAGCTACTGATGATCATGTTCCTATAATCTTCTCTCTGCCTGTATTTGTATCTTTTCTTATTAGGTTGGGTGCTGTGCTGCTGGTTTTCCCATAGCTTAGCAGTTTTCTCAGGAGCCTGGGTCTAGGCTGTGCAGTTGGGCTGTGTTATAGCCAGGATTTTTTGTTGGGGGCAAGGTTAATGAGGATCACAGCACACAGCCATGGCTGCTACAGTCTTGTCCTTTCCCACCAGCTGCCACAGGTGGCTCCAGCCACTGGCATGGCCTGAAAGCAACCCATATGCAAAACCACAAATACATATGGGAATGGAGATACCCCAAAAAAATTTTCTTAGCAAAATGTTCCCACTTCATCTGCACCACCCTGACTACCTCTAAATGTACCCAGGCTCCTCCCAGTCCATGCCTTTTTGATCATCTGCTGAGTTACAGTGATGCATGCTGAGAAGTGAAATATTGGTTTGCCATAAGTGACCTAATGAGCCACCCTAGATGTCCAGCCTGGCATGTGGTATAAGCCCTCGATTTATGAGAATCCAAAATTCTTTCTCATTTTTATATACTGCACCATCCTGCTCCTCAAGATACAGAAAGCCTAGATGGTGCTCCTGAGGGTTTGGGCATAACTTCAGGGTTTGTAAGATATTTCCATCCTTCTGAGAGGAGCCACAGACAAGAAGTGGGATCCCCGTGAAATGGGATGTTGAGCTATGGGGTGGGTGCATGTTTTCTCAAAGGAAGAGCAAGTTTCTTTTTAGGAAAAACCTTTCAATGACCCACAAAAGTCAGTGCTGCAGTACATCCCACAAATGCACGTGTTTTCTATTATAAAGTAAAATGAGTAAGTTCTTCCCTTGGGCTTTTGTTAGCTGGCTTTTGCAACCTTCTGCATCTAGCAAGGAAGTCAGGAGTTTCATCAGTGACCACTTCAATAGCTTAAGACAGAGGCTCTGTCACGCCCAACCTTGCAGATGGGAGGATGGGAACCACCAAAGGAAGTAGGGAGAGGACACATTAGATAAAACTAGGCTGATCCTCTGAGCTTCTTTAAACAAATTCTTGTGTGCGGTCATGTTATTCGTCATGTTATTCATCCTCTCTTAGGTCCATCGAGACTGGCTGTGAACAACCATGCGAACTGGCATTTCACCCGCCCTGCCGCCATTTCCACAGTCTCCTACCCGCAGTGCTTTTACACTCTGGGAAATCAGCCTGGCGAGTGAAAACGTTGCAGGCTTTTTTTGTTCCTTTCTTTTTTTGTGCAGCCCGTTTCTGCCGGGGAGGCCGGTTGCCGGGGAGATGGGGATGGAGGAGCCCAGCCAGGGCCGGCCCCGGGGTTGGGGCAGGGGCTGCACTGACAAACACATCAGTGTGAGGCAGATACAGAGAGGGGGTAGAGAGGCACGGGCAGCTACAGCTGAACACTTCATTTCCCTGCAAGTAATTTCCAATAACATATGCCGAACCTTTGGGAAACCCTCAATCCCAAACACTTACCTTCGAATTAAGCTGGATCTCGTCTGAAGTCTCCTGAAGTGATTTGAAAGGCTGCTGTTCACCTCTAAGGAGCCTGGTCTAGGGGCTGCAGAAAACCTAGACCTGGATTTCCTCCCTCATCCCTCTGAAAAGCAGATGTTATTTTAGAAATAAATATTCCGTCTGGTTTGGTTTTTTTTTTTCCTTACACTCTCCAAAAGTTCTATACAGAAGATATACTTGAATCCCCACTTACTTCAAATATATGGGTTAGTTTATTTTAAGAAAAAGCAGTTAGGGTGGGTTTCTTTTCTCCACTGTGAATAATCTGTTTTCCTTGAATTGGATTTTAAAATGGCTTCCTCTGAAATCTCAAGCTGTTACGAATGAGCTTAACGTAGGTATGGAGGATGTGTAAAATCAGCTTCTCCCCTTCACGCTGAAATGTCAATAATTCTCTTAGTTAAAAACTAATATACGGTGTGCAACACACAATAGTTGAAAATAATAGTAGCAAGCAGTTACAGTACTTGTATTTTGCACCAGCTGTAACTGAGTTTTGCTGTGACAGTGTTTTCAGGAACACACCCACCGCAGCCATGGGAAAGACTGGCATTACTTTGAATCATTACCTGAAGCGGTCAGTGGTCCCCTGGAGTTGCTAATCTACAAGCTATTTTTGAACAAGTAATTATAGATGTGGATGTTGATTATGCAGTTAGCATGCCACAACAAAATGTTCGCCTGGAATTACAGCTACACATTGTTTGCAAAGCGTAGTCAACCAAATAATTAAATTGCTCCTGGCTTAGGCCGGTTAAAACAGATTTCACAAGAAGTGCAAGTGATCAGATTTATCTTTCTCAAAATCACCATTGAAGAGATAAACGTGAGAGTGTATTTTTCTAGCATGCTTTTTGAGATGGGATGCCTTCTCACCGTAAAGCGAACAAAAGAAAGGTGTGGATGCTTTGGCATATCAATTAGAGGACGTCAGGCTGTGCTGCAGATTGCCTTGGAAAAATGTAAGACCCGATCTGGAGTGATCCATAGGCGGGGTTATCGATCTGCATAAACCAGGTTAGAAAGATTAGGGACATCCGCACGTAGATAGAACAAAGAAGAGAGTGTATTGAAGAGATATGGGTCGGAAATGGTGATGTACTTTTATCTGCACCTCTAGAATAGCTGAAGTATAGAATAAATGAAGTAGCCTTCATCTAGCGGGTCATTAAAACGGGGTTTAGTGGAGTTCCGCCTGGCGCTGGCTGCGGGGAGCCCTCCTGGGCTAGCCTGGACTAGCCGAGGCAGCGTCTCGGGGGGGCCGCACCCTCCGCCGCTGCACACGCAAACCCAGACCGCGGTGTGAAAAAGGAGTTACCGAGGAGGAGCCGACACACCGCGCTGACCGCCCCGAAGGGCACCGGAGACGGCGGGAACCGTGCCGCTCTGTCGTGCTCTTCCTCCCCCCGACCTCCTCCTCCAGCGGCGTAGGCATGTGCCATGCCCTGCCCTCCTCTTCGGCCCCCACCTGCCCTCCCTGCCGCCGCTGTAATGCCCACGATGCCGTACTGGGCTGCTCGAAAATGAACGACGGGACGCATCTCTGGGGAGCAAATGTTCAACCCTCCCCTGCCCCCCTCTTCCCTTTCTTCATCCCTCAGCATCTGGGAATCCGCAATGAAGCGAAGAAGATCGAGACTCTCTTGCTGCAGAGCTAAGGGAACCACCTCCCTGAAGCCCCTCGGCCCTGTGCAGCAATAGACCCGCGCCGTCTATTGTCTGGCTGCGGCTCGCTGGTGGCTGCGGCCGGACGGGAGACAGCGCAGAGCGGGTCGCTTGGCTGGAGAGCGGCTCCTCGCTCAGCTGTGGGGACTAAACCCGACCTTTTCAGGCGTAGAGAAAGAAGACGAGCTCGGCACCGGGGCAGAGGAAGGAGGGGATCGCTCGGGGGCAGGGCTGACGGACGAGAGGTTATGCAGGGGGGGAAACCCCCCCGTGTCGTGCCGGGGGCGGATGAACCGGGTCAGGGCGCGGGACTCCCCACCGCCAGTGCGGGCTGGTGCAGGCGGAGGGGCGGCAACCACGGAGCTGCCGGCGGGGGCGCGGTGCCCCCGCGAGGAGGGGAGGGGAGTCTCCCGCCGGCACCATGTGAACGGAGGCATCGGCGGGGGGACGGGGGCAGCCGCCAGGTCCCCCCCGACGGCAACGCCCGCTGCTGCGGCGGGGGAGGCTGCGCGTCTCGGGGAACAAAAGGCTGCGGCGGCGGCCGCGGGAGGGCGGGCTGGCGGGCGCAGGGAGGTGTCGCGGTTCGCACGTGGCCGGCTCGGTCCGGCCGCTCCACGCCTTTGTCCCCGCTGTCAGCGGCACCGCGGCGGCGGGGCGGTGCCCGCAGCCACGCCCTCCGACCACGCCCCCCCACCGGGGCACGCCCCCTCACGGCACACAATGCCGCGGCTCGGCCCCGCCCCCGCGTGCCCATTGGCTGCGCGCCACTCCCGCATGACGTCAGTGGTGGGGCGGGGCGCGGCTCCCCATTTAAGGGGCTTTTGGGGCGCGGCCGCCGCAGCAGCGAGAGTGGGAGCGGGTGGAGAGGGAGGTGAAGGCGGCAGGAGCAGCGGGGCGGCACCTTCGGATACCGGCACCATGCGTGAGATCGTGCACATCCAAGCCGGGCAGTGCGGCAACCAGATCGGCGCTAAGGTACGGGGCTGGCGCCCCGCTCGTCTTGCCCGGGGCTGTGGGCGCGGGGCGGTGCCCGCTTAGCCGCGCTCCGCGTGTCCCGGAGGGACCCGCTGCCGGGAGAGCCTCCTTTCCGCAGCGGAGTACCGTCGGGATCGCCTCTCCACGGGAAGGTCTGCGCGGGGCAGCTCCCAGTTGCTGCATCTGGGCGGAGGGAGCGCGGTGGGGTTTCCACGCCGAGGGTGTGGCGCGCCCTGGTTAAGGGGGTGTGGGGGCATCAGCTGCCATCCGTCAGCCCCTCGCGGGCTGCAGGGGTTCGGGGCGGGCGGGGGAAGGGGACGCCAAGCCGGTGCCACACCCCTCCCGTCGGTGGCGGGGGGTGTGAGGGGCGCGGTGGCGGCTCCGTCTGGCCGGGGGGCCGCACCCACGCGTGGCGAATCCCTGGCTGCCACGTGGCGGGGATTTGGCCAGGGGGCGAGAGCGGGGCGTGGCGGCGCTGACCATCCTCACACCCATTCATTCCGGTTCCCTTAGTTCTGGGAGGTCATCAGCGATGAGCACGGCATCGACCCCACGGGCAGCTACCACGGGGACAGTGACCTGCAGCTGGAGAGGATCAATGTCTACTACAATGAAGCCACCGGTAACGCCCCTTTGTAATGAGCTTCCCGGGGGAGGGGGCATAGGGGGTGCTGACAGGGGTCTCCCAGCCATCCCTGCAGTGGGTGATGCCCCTGCACAGCTTAAATGACTGCTTTGTCTTGCCATCCCCAGCTACCTCCCTCCAAATTCCCACAACCTCCATGTCCTCAGCAGCGGATGGGAGCACAGCAAGGCTGCTGTGACACTGGCTGCTTATTACAGGGCTGTAACACTGGTGCTGGTTCCTCTCACAGGTAACAAGTATGTCCCACGTGCCATCCTCGTGGACCTGGAACCTGGCACCATGGACTCTGTGCGCTCTGGCCCCTTTGGACAGATCTTCCGTCCTGACAACTTTGTCTTTGGTGAGTGAGTGTGAGACGGAAGAGTCCCAGAGTGGGACTTGGAGCAAGCATGCAAATGACCCTGGGGGACCTGAAACCCAGTGGCAGAGTGGGGATGGAAGTGAAGGGTGGAGCCCATGGGGAAGGGGAAAGTGGCGTCATCTCTGTTTGTCCCTGGGGCGCTAATGTGGCACCTTGCTTGTGGTCTGCCCTCCAGGTCAGAGCGGGGCTGGCAACAACTGGGCCAAGGGGCACTACACGGAAGGCGCCGAGCTGGTGGACTCTGTCCTGGATGTGGTGAGGAAGGAGTCGGAGAGCTGTGACTGCCTCCAGGGCTTCCAGTTGACCCACTCGTTGGGCGGAGGCACAGGCTCTGGGATGGGCACCCTCCTCATCAGCAAGATCCGGGAGGAGTACCCCGACCGCATCATGAACACCTTCAGCGTGATGCCCTCGCCCAAGGTGTCGGACACGGTGGTGGAGCCCTACAATGCCACCCTCTCCGTGCACCAGCTGGTGGAGAACACGGACGAGACCTACTGCATCGACAACGAGGCGCTGTATGACATTTGCTTCCGCACCCTGAAGCTGACCACTCCCACGTACGGGGACCTCAACCACCTGGTGTCGGCCACCATGAGCGGCGTGACCACCTGCCTTCGCTTCCCCGGCCAGCTGAACGCCGACCTGCGCAAGCTGGCGGTCAACATGGTGCCTTTCCCCCGGCTGCACTTCTTCATGCCGGGCTTCGCCCCTCTCACCAGCCGCGGCAGCCAGCAGTACCGCGCCCTGACGGTGCCTGAGCTGACGCAGCAGATGTTCGACTCCAAGAATATGATGGCCGCCTGCGACCCCCGCCACGGGCGCTACCTGACGGTGGCCGCCATCTTCCGGGGCCGCATGTCCATGAAGGAGGTGGACGAGCAGATGCTCAACGTGCAGAACAAGAACAGCAGCTACTTTGTGGAGTGGATCCCCAACAACGTGAAGACGGCCGTCTGTGACATCCCCCCGCGCGGCCTCAAGATGTCCGCCACCTTCATCGGCAACAGCACGGCCATCCAGGAGCTCTTCAAGAGGATCTCGGAGCAGTTCACGGCCATGTTCCGGCGCAAGGCTTTCTTGCACTGGTACACCGGCGAGGGCATGGATGAGATGGAGTTCACGGAGGCAGAGAGCAACATGAACGACCTGGTCTCCGAATACCAGCAATACCAGGATGCCACTGCTGATGAGCAGGGGGAGTTTGAAGAGGAAGGAGAGGAAGATGAGGCATAAAGTTGAGATGGGTAGGCGTTAAGTATAGTCTGAGCAGGCAAGTATTGATTGAGAGAAGGAATCTGTGCAGTTGTGCTGAAGCATGCATTTTTTAATTTGGTGCTCTCCACTGTTGCTTCTGTCAGCAGTTTTGTATCCTTGACTGTCCAATGTAACAGTAGTTGCAAAAATACTTCAGAGTCTTCTGTTGAAATGGTTAACTTCTCAAACATAAAGGCTTTTTGTGTCCTAAACTGTCTCCTCTGCTTTATTTCTCTCTCTATTAAGCATGTAATTCCTATGTAGTTTTTTATAACTTTACTTCTCAGTTTATTCCTTAACCTCAGTGAAAGCTTAAGCTCAATAAAACAAGAATTCTCAGGCTGTGATTTAGTAGCATATGGAAACTGTAGTAGCTCATCTAAGAATGACAGCTAATTTATGAAAACTCCTGTGTGTAACAGCTTATCTAGTTGGTGGGATGAAAACTGCTTTAGCTAGTAGAAACGAGACACTGCACTTGAGAATCCTGCAACTCCTATTTATGCTCATACATGGTAGTGAGGTCAGAGAGAAGATATTGAATTCCACATTACAAGCTGTCAAAACTGATTTGATAGGATAGCTGCAGGCTTCCCCACTGCCATTCAGCAGCTTATTTAACTTGTTCCAGGGCCTATAGTACATACATATGGGTGGCTGACTGTGATTTGACTTGATATCTTTCCCCAACTCTCCTCTCTAAATACAAACATTGCATGCAGAGAAGCATAGGTCTGTACTAGCAGACAACTTGAGAACTCAAGACCTGAACTTTCTCTTCAGGAATAAAATTCATGTGTTTCCCAAAAGGCGCCACTAGCCTGCCCTGTAAAAGGATTTACTCTATGGGGCAACCAATTCCCTTTGGGAGATATGAGGTGACGGGCATATTTCTAGGTGATGTGTCTCAAAAGGCTGTCCAGAGCATAATGTATAATCTTAGTCACCTATAGATATCCTGGCAATAGCTGTCTCCAAGTTGCATGTTTACAGGACAGTTGTTTGCTCCTGGTCCCTGTGGTAGGAAATGAACCTCTACTCAGGCAGGGGAGGGAAGTGCAGCAGCGCACTGTTGTGCATCTTTGCAAAGGTAAGTGTGGTTTCCTTACAGTGAGGGAGGGGGGATTTATGTTGCTGTGCTTGTAGGTTGCAAGAACCCTGAATGAATCAACTATGCTGTTGTCAGTAGTTAGCAAAGTCTCACAGACCCTATTACTTCTACAAAAATCCCTCAAGGAGTGTAGCAGTAACCCAATAGTTTAGTCTTAGTTAATCGAAACACCACTTAGGGGAGTGGTCCTGTGCTAAAAAAAAGTGTTGCTTTGAGAACTGCTACCAGTGCTACAATTACTGTGGTCCTTACTGCTCTGAAAGAGCTGGTATGCACATTTGTGCAGCCTCTATTGTGATCCTTTACTGAAATGCTTGCAAGGCATTACTGGAAGAGAGAATTAAAAGGGAGCTGCTGTGCATAACTAATATCTTGCCTGTTTTGACTCCACTGCCTGTGGACACTGCTCTGAGAGTACCCTGTTCCGTTGCTGATGGGCCTGTTAACCCGGTGTGCAGGACAACAGGCACTTGCTTTTCTCTCGTCTGTATGCTTGATTTCTGACGTACAGAGGAGTGAGAAGCACTTAAACTGCCTGAACTGTCAGTAAAAAATACAGCTGTGTGTATCCACAATAGTACTTGTATTTCTTAGCACTTGAGCAGTTCTAGGATTAAACATTAGACGAATTGAGGTTGTTTTAGTAACCTAGTTAATACATACTGCCTCAGGCCCTTTGGGAAAATAACACTTTATCTGGTTGCCAAAGTAACCTTGCCTTGAAATTACCTCTCAGGGTTGCACTTGAAACTGTTTATCATACTAGCTTTGAGCCAGCAAACAAATCTAAACTAAGTTTCACTAAAAGATGAGAAGCTTGTCTTTGATAGTAAATATCTTCTTTCAGCTGTGACACTCTAGCAGGTTTCACTAGTGTTCAGCATGTCTAGCTTCTAATTCATAGTGTAATTACACTCTGTCTCTAGCTAACCCTTAAATATAGCTACCCAAGTGACACATTTCACTACAGCTCCCTTAGTAGAAACTAGGACACCATCCTACATGGCTTGCTGCTTGTATTCTGTTTTTTTGTTCTAGGGGAAGAAAAACTATAAATAGAAATACTTTGACAGAAACATGTCCTTTCATAAATCCTACACAGCTTATTTGCCAGTCATAATAATTAAAAAAAAAAAATCAAAGCCTCATTTCAGTAGGAGTTGAGATAAGTATAGGTAAAGGGGATACTGAAAGATTTGAAGGGAAGGTTTGGAGCTTGGTTGGAACAGTAAGTGAAATATAATGGAGGGTGAGTCTCATACTGGGCCTGGGGGCTACAGTACCTTTTTTTTTTTCTTTGTATCTTTTAGCTTTAGCTGCATTTATGGCCCAGGAGAACATTCACTATAAAAACTGGAGATGACTGCTGTATGCCAAACAACAAAGAGATGTCTTAACAAGTGCACGTAGTTGCAATTTTTCTGTTTCACAAAGAAAGCAGAACTACTGAAAGAATTTCAGATTAGGCAGTCTGACTGCCTTAACCTCTCCTGGGTGTTGATCTGTATTTGCCCATGTGATGAACAACACATCTAGGGCTAAAGGTCTTGCATGAGACATCCTGTTTGGAAGAAATGGGCATAGATAATACAGACTTAGTGGTGTGCAGCTTAAGCCACTTACAATGACTGATTTATGTTGAGATAGAAGTTAATAATATAAAGCAATATATTTTCATTTCAGTATATCAGTTGTGGCCCAAAGGGAAGCATTCTCCTCTGTTGACAATTAGAAGTGATGGTGCTGGGGAAGGGAACATTTTATTTATTTATTTATTCCCTTTGTTGAATGAGTGGAATTTTTAAGCATATTAGTAGAATGCCTTGGCCAAGGCAAACAACTCAATGCTTGTCTGCTGGTAAATGCAAGATAGTAAAGATAAAGGTTGTAAAAACAACTAGGTAAAATGTAGGTTTAATTTATATTGAAATGGCATTAGGATGCCATCTCTTCTAATTTCTTTTCCCTGCTTAGTTCTAGGATCTCAGTCTAAACCACTGAAGCAACAGTGTTGTGGAAATATAGTACAGTACGTGGTCTGGTTCTTCAAAACCCTTAAAGGTAACGTAGGCCAACATCTGTTTTCCAACAGATGTTTTCCATTCTGTCAGAGAGGAGCAATAATGATTTTCTTCTTCCCAACCTATGTGAAGTGCCTGTGTACATCAGAAATTAGATTGCATTAAGCATACAATGGTCCTGGTGATGTGATAATCTAAGAATCAAACCTGAGGCCCATCCTGCTGACAGATGTATCTTTCCAGAAGGTATGAGGCAAAAAACACAGTAAGCCAAAGTAGCAATGGGATTTATAACCTGGAGAAAGAAGAGAATCCAGACATTTGGTCTCCTCTCCAGCAAATTCTCTGCAAAAATGGGGCAAACCCTTATTCTGTGTAGGGAAATCTCATGGATGATGATATCATGTGCCACATACTTCAAAAGAGTGTAATGCTAGTAGGTTCTTCTACATGTGCAAGCACTATCTGCTTAAAGAAACTGTGATGGACTGACAGAGTCCTAGGGGGTGGTGCTGCAATGCTGCAAAACAGTTCTGCTGCCTGGAGCAACTGTGGCAAAGTGGTGCAAGAGGGACGAGTTTTCTTATCTCATGAGGAAGAGTTGGGGCATCTAGCAATACTCCGCATCAGGAAGAGTTCTTCCCTTGTTTCCTCTGTCATTTTCCCTCCCTGTAAGCTCCATGGCAAAGTTATGTATAAGATCAGGATGAAACCCAGTAGTGGCTTTGAGCAGGGCAAGTTTCATGGTTGTTCAATTGAAATCACTTACCAAACATCCCTGCCCTGCCTTCCCGTCCCCTCCACCCCCCCACTATCCCCTAAACCCCACAACCAAAACTCCACCTCTTGTTGTCTTGCTACTATTTTTTTTTTTAAGAAGGGCTGTTAAACTATATTAAATTCTTCTCAGTGGGAGGTGCTTTAATTACTGCTTTTTCTTTAATAAGGCCTAATAATTCTGTTTGTATTTAGCTACGAGAAGGTAAAATCCTCGGGAGAAATAATGTGACTATGCCCTATATTTGATACACATCCTTTCTCCCAAGGGAAGTTATTCCATTTTTCTTTTCCACATTTAAGCATAATGAGCATATACTTATAGGGACTGTTCAGATGTGGCGGTCAGAATATGAGGCTATAGGTAATGCTGTTCTCCTGAACCTGCTTGTTGTAGGGAGGCACTGGTTTTCATTTACAAATAATCTCCTTCTCAGTCTTCCCATGTGTTTTTTCAGTTACTTCTACATTTTCACAGAACAAAGCTTGACACTTTTGATGTGTTATACGTGCTTGAGGTAATCAAAGTAAGGTTATTTTTCTCTCTTCTCTTTAACTTCAAATGAATGTTTATAAACAAGTATTAGGAGCTGATCTTGTATATGACTAAAAAAGAAGATTTTTGAGAATTTCCCACCTTTTAATCTACAATCCATTCATAACAAGCACCTGCCTTTTCATGCTCTAGCAATCACCTGTCCTGGTCTGTTTGTTATTTATTAAAAGGGGAAAGAGCAGACTATTGGTTCTGAGATACTTCCATTTTAGATGGTTTTTATCTTTAGCTTCCCTACATGAAAATGGAAGCATTTGGTCACAGAAAAGTGCCTGAGGACATGATGCATTTTGGAAAAAGACATTTCTTGGCCCTGACTCTCCTGGACACTTCTCCAGCTGGAGCCCTTTGAGCATTTGAAACCAAGGGAGTGGGAGGATACGGGGGGAGCTAGGAAAGCCTGCCCTTCCCCGGCCATTCTGCCAGCAAAGGAAACAGTGCAGATGACAACTCTTTCTTCTCCCTGAGCAGTTTAACAAGAAATGAACTGTTTCCCTGCTCCTAACTTCCACTCTAATTTAGGTATTTTATTTTTGAATCTGCCAGAAAGGAAAACTGTGTCTTTTTGAAGTGTGTGTACAAGAAAGGTATTTATTTACAGTATCTGAGTAAAAAAAGAATTAATTTAACAGTAGGTCATTCCCTTCTCTCCACTCAAAGTCATTTTTCCCTTACGGGCAGAATTCCACTTGTAAGGGAGGAAATCAAGTTAAGTCTGTTAAATTCTTGTTTATTAATGTTTGATTCTTGTAGTGTAGAGATTTTCCAACTGGTTTTAATTTATCCATATGTCATTTTTTACAATCAGGTTATTTTTCTCACTTGGCTTCCTTGGTAAATTTAAGGCATATTTTCTTTTCTTTTTGGCAAGATTGCCTCTATCATTGCAAACAAAAACATTAATAATAATCCAGCTTAAGCAGAATGTGAAAACACTTGCTCCAGAGGATGAAGTGGCTACCCTGGCAAAGGTTGTGTAGCTTATTCAGTAAAAAGTTCTGTGTTGTCTCGCACTGAAAAATGTTTCCACATTTTCCATGACTTTATAGAAAGATACTGCCTGCCTTCATAGTGAATAGTTGAACAGGGTTTTCAAGCCAAGTTCAAATGTTCTCAAAACAAGCTTTACAAACATGAAATGAAATTCAAGCATTGACTTCTTACAACGTGCTTCTCTGCATCCAGCATAATGCTGGTCTTATAATTAATAAATTTATTTTATGGCTGGTATTTGGAAATATCAGCTAGGATTCCAGCTCTACCCTAGCAGGCAGGGATTAGAAATTTCCTGGGCATAGAGAACACGGCCACTTCCATAGACAGGGCTGATTCAACATTTTCCAGCTCCTAAAAAGGGTGGTCCTGTTCCCCTTGCCCCACTTCAGGTGTTAGCCTTTTGTTATTTCCTCTAGCAGTGCCAGGGAATGTCTGAGCCCTCTTACTTGTCTCTTCATTTCCCTGAATGTCCTCCCAGACAGAAGACTGGAGGAGTGGAAGAAGATTTTTCTTCAATTAGGGAGTGTGTCAGAAAGAGAACTTATGCAAAGAAGGAGGAAAGGGCAGGCAGCTGGAAGCAGGAGAGATCAAAACAAGATATTTGGTTGATTCAGCCACCTAGTTCAACAGCACTCTGAATTCTCCTGCAGAGAGCCCTGGCAATTTTAAACAATGTATGTTGAATCCCACCACAAACTACTGCATCTCTTAGCAGACGTCACGAGATGAAGTTCGGAGTTTGCTCAGTGTCAGTTTGAGTTACAAGTTATCGGTTTGCAAGTTTGAGTTTGAGTTATCGGATTGCAAGATAAAGCAAGGAGGCTAAGGAACAAAAGAAACAGTGACTAGCAGATCAAAGTCACTATCTGTGCCTTGTTCTTAATGATGTGCAGGAAATAAGCTGCCCTGGAAAACATGATATCAACATTTCATTTATATTGATGCTGAAATCTTAGTCATCTCTTGACTGGAGAACCCAGTTTGTAGAAATAGCAGATGCATTTCATCTACTGAGCGATCTTAAAAGGTAGATGCAGCCTGGATGGGGGCAGGAGCCATCTGGCTGCTACCCCATCACATCTGGTGTGCCAAAAGGAAATAATGAGAGGCTGTATTGTTTTGTCTTTCTTCTCAGTAAATTGCTGCCTGATGATGATAAACATATTTTTTCCCTTTTTGGCGTCATTTTATGGCACGTGATCCTGTTTATTATGATACCTTTGGAAGCGAGATGAATGGGGTTCTAGTTGCTGCATCCTGTACAATCACATTCACAGAAATGCCTAACTCTCAGAGGTTATAATCTAAGTTCACAAGAGAAACCACATCACGTGGAAGAAATATTAGGTTCATGAAGAAACATTTCTCCCCTCAAAATTTGCATGGGTTGTTTCAGAATTAACAGCATCCCAAATTACTCTGTAATGTTATTTTTCTCTCACATGCTTATGCTCTCTCCTCTTTTGTTCTTGGCCAATCACACAGATATCCAGCTATAATAAACCCAAGTATAGAGGGCTCTATGATGAAACTGCTTTTGCTCATTCATAAAAGCATGCTCAGTGTTGTTATATTTAATTGCTTCTAGTGCCTGCAGTGGGTCATAATTTTGAAATAGAAATAGGTTTTCCCTTTAGGTATTTTATTGCTAACATTAAAAACACCTTCACAATTATTCCACCCTCTTGCTGGCAAAATATTCTTCTATCTTAATAAACATTGCAAATGATCAAGCATCAGGTTCCAAAGGTGACCTCAGACCGTGTTCATCAGGTGGGAATATCACAGTTACCAGGGAGAAGATAAACAATAAGATAATGAATAGAGCCTGTTCATTTGAGTATCAACAGAAAGACTCAAAAAGTCATGTAGTCATACGTGCCTGAGCAATACATGACATCACCTATTACAAATAACACAGAATAAAGCCATGGGCAGACATTTTATATGTTTGAGCAGCTTTCACATTTATACGTTTGTGCTTCTTTCTCAAACAATGGGAAATCATGGACAGATGCAAAAATGTTGTGGGATCCCTGTTGCCTCCCTTGTGCATCCATTGCGGGGCTCCGCCGTTGCCTTGGAAACTGGGAAGGCAGGGTTTGATACAGGCAAGGAGCAGGCTGCTGAGGGCTTTCAGCTGCTGAGGTGCCTATGGGCATTCCTGGGCACATGACCTGCCATTGTATGAATGGGAGAGTTTTGGCTTTCACTTGCAATTATGAACGTTTAGAAATTATGGAGCTTTTATAGATTTTTTTTATATTAAAAAACCCTCAAACAGTAGCAAACTTCCATACCTATTTAAATACCATTGATGGCTAAGATTTGTTGAAGTTTTTGCCATAATAGAGGGTTCTGAACTGACATTCAAGTAACTGACATTTAATTTGGTTCACTGTGTTCATGGATGTTCAGCAGTGCTGTAGGTGAGCAAACCTGCACACACAAACATGTACTTCCCTTTAGGTACTCAACTTAAAACCTGGAGATACATGCCCCCCAAAAAAGATTAGGAATCTACAAACAGACCAGTGCTGTAGCATCTAAGAATTAGTTTCCTAATGAAAGCTCAAAATCCTTAGTGGAATAGCTATAAAGCCTTAGGAAGCCACTGTATGTAGGAAGAAGACATCTCAGGGAGTGTCCAGGTGCCTTCAGGAGAAGAATCATAGTGCTTCAAGTCAGCCTTTTGTAGATTGCCAGAAATACTTTTCCACCCCAAAATCTCTTCAATGTCTATGTGGATACCTCAGAGATGCCAGAGATGCAGTTGTGTTGCAGTTCCACCAGCAGTGAGAAGATGTAGTTACCTGCTGCTGCCGCCCAAAAGGGTGGGTTATGCCTATAGCAAGTACAGATGTGTATGCATGAGTTGTGCTAGCAGGAGCAAAAGCTACCTGTTATTAAGTACAGCAGAAATATGTCAGAGGAAAATACAACAACTGGGATATAAAGAACAAACTTCAACAGAATTTGGTGAAAACATCTCAGTGCCAGCACAATCCTGGATATTTTGTGTTGGCAAAAGCCACATGTAATACCATCACACTTAATTCCCTGTGTTGCAAAGCTTAAGCAAATCTGTGCACGTGACATTTCACAGCAGATGAGGTTTCTACACTTGGAAAGGAAAAGAACCACAGTTGATAAGCAGGTCAATTCACTGGAGCAAACTGAGAGCCACTTTTGAAAATACGATCAAAGTACATTTCCAAGGTCACGGCAGACAAATGCCAGGCAAAGATATGGTACTTCTTTAGCCACTAGTATTTCCTGTCATAGATGGAAAAAAAAAAAAAGAGTAAAACTGGTGACATTATGCATTGATTTATATTGTATTAAGCACAGCTAACCTGAGTAATATGTAAACAACTCTGATAATTCTGGCTTTCTTCTTGATAGTGGTATGATTTACCATATCAATTATTGCCTCACCTATTCAAAAATCTGCTGGTTCTGAAAGAGTTATAACTGCAATATAACATCATAGTGTACTGTGACAGTGAGAATAATAAACTGTTTGGTGTTTCTGGTCACCTACAGCCTCCCACTCCTTTCTCTGCCTTTCATACAATCACAGAATTTTTGAGGTTGGACAACTCTGAGATCATCTAATCTAGTCCTTTCTTTTGCCTGACAGGGTCAACTAGAGCAGGTTAATCAGGGTTGTGTTCACTTGGGTTTTGAATATCTCCAAGAATGGAGACTCCACAATCTTTCTGGACAACCTGTACCAGAGCAAAGTGGGTTTTTTTCTTATGTTTATATTTCTTGTATTCCAGTCTGTGCCCACTGCCTCTCCTACTGTCACTGTGTGCCACTGAGAAGAGCCTGGCTCCATCTTCTTTACTGCTTCCCATCAAGTATTTATACACACTGATAAGAATCCCCTGAGCCTTCTTGAGGACAATCAGTCCCAGCTCTCAGCCCCAGATGCTCTAGTTTCTTAACCACCTTCATGGCCTTTCATTGGACTCACTCCAATATGCCCATCTGTCTCTTGTACTGGGGAACCCAGAATTGGATGTAAAACTCCAGATGTGTCTCACCACAACTTACCCCCTTCTTTGACCTGCTGGTAACAATCTTCCTTATACAGTCAAGGATGCTGTTGGACACCTTTGCTATAAGGGCACACTTCTGACTCATATTCAACTTGGTGTCCACCAGGGTATCCAGGTCGTTTTTTGGCCAAGCTCCTTCCCATTTGTGTGGCCCCCAGCATGTACTGTTTCAGGGAATTGTTCCTTCCCAGGTACAGGAAGTACCCCTTCCATGTCCCCTTGTTCAATTGCATGAGGTTCCTGTCAGCCCTTTTTTCTCTGGATGGCAGCACAACCCTCTGGCATATCAGCCACTCCTCCCAGTATTGTGTCATCATCAGACTTGCTGAGGGTGCACTCTCTTGCCATATAAGTCACTAATGAAGAAGTTAAATGGTGTTGGCCGAGGATCAATCACTGGGGTACATCACTAGTGGCTGGCTTCTGAACTTTGTGTTGCTGATCTCAAATCCTTCAGCTTGGCAGTTCAGCTGGTTTTCACTCCATCTCGCTTGTCTGTTTATCTAGGCCATACTTCATCAGTTGGCCTATAGGGATGTTATAGGAGACAGTTCAACAGCCTTAACAAAATAAAGTGTTAACTGTACTAAGCCTGCTGATGCTTGGGAAAAGTCTGAGAGTTTGCCTTATCATGCTGTCCCTCTTGGCACTTTAATATTGTGCTAGAGGATCACCCCTACCAGCTCCGTTATACTGAATACAAGGTGCATCATTTTGCATCCTCTTTACCAACCTGTTCCACCACTTCCTTGCTTGATTGTGGGCTGTTATCTCCCTTCCTTTGTGCTAATGTAAAGCTGTCCTCAATAATTTGGCCAGCTGTGTGGCAAAACGACTTTCACTTTTAAAATACTTATAGCTGTGAATCAATTAATGTTTTATAGTCAAGTTTAATAGTTTCTCCACAATCCATTACAGACCCTGCTGAAATTTGTTTCAGATAAAGTCCTTGGAAGCAGTGTAGATATAGGTGTGTATCTTCGTTGGTTTAGTTATATTCTCACTGTTGTTTTTGAACTGTCCCTCCTCCCTTGGTCATCCACCATATACTTAGCTCATTTTTTTCCTATGAGAGATCAAGCAGAAATGTTTGGAGCAGGATCCAAAATTTTTCAAAATGAGGTGTATGGCAGGTGTCTGGTAAGACCTAACATAATTTCACTTATAGAAAAAAAAAAGATATCCCAGTCCTATGGATGCTAAACTGCTCTCACTGCTGGATAACTCCCAGAAAAAAGCATTCTTTAGTATCAGCATAAAATCTTATGCCAGTCCTCTGTGTCGCTGAAATCGGAACCCCACAAATACAGGTTTAGCAGCACTATCTAGAACAGAGTTGTGCTGCTTAAAAGTGGCTGGGGGCTTTAACATCACCACCCAATCCCTGCTTATTTCAGATGCCTGAGCTATGGAAAAAAATGATTTTGTGCTTAAAACATACTGAAACATGATTAAGCAGGCCTGAGCTAGAAATACAGGCTTGAGGGTGCTAGTAAAACACAGCTGCACGTGCTTTGCTGCTGCAGCGTGGTAGAGGTCAAAGAAAGCACGGGGACGAGTTCCAACAGGTGTGCAAAAAGGAGTCAGGTGTTTTTGTTTTCTTTTTTCTCTTTTTCACCCCAAGACGTGCCATGCCTTGTCCGATTCCGGCCTTTCCCCCGACAGCTGAAGGCGAGGTTCCCCCATAGCCTCAGATCAGCGGCGTTCTCCATGTGGAGGGGGTCGCAGGCTGCCGCCTCCCCAGACCCTCACCCGCCGCCGGCTGGACGCGGGGCCCGCACGGGGCGCGGGAGACAATAAGCGGGCCTGGCCCGCCCCGCGCGGTTTCTGCAGCACGTCAGCAGCGGGGCGGGGCGCGGCGCCCGATTTAAGGGGCTGCGAGGGGCGCGGCCACCGCAGCGGCGGGTGCGGGCGGCGAAGGAGGTGGTAGGAGCAGCAGCAGCAGCTCCAGAGACAGGCACCATGCGTGAGATCGTGCATATTCAGGCCGGGCAGTGCGGCAACCAGATCGGCGCCAAGGTACGGACCGGTGCGGGGAGCGGGGCGCTTCCCCCGGGTAGCACCCCGCGGGTAGCACGCAGCTCCGTCCCGAAACGAAAAGCGCCCCGGGGCAACTTGCTCAGGCGTCGCGGTTCCTGCCCCTGTGCCCGCTGTCCCCGGCGGTGTGAGGTGCCGCGGGGCTGGGCGCTGGCTGGGATGTGCCTGCGCCCCGGTCCGGCGCTGCCCTGCCTTCCCGCAGGCAGCCGCGGAAACCCCCTCGCTGCCTCGCCCCTCTGCAGCCACGGCGCCGGCTCCCGAGGGAGGGAACGGGAGATGTGTCAGTGCCGTGGGTTACCCGCTTCCACCGAGGGAGTGCTAGTGTTGCCATCTTGTAGTGGCTGTAGGGTCTTAAGCCAAGGCTAGACAATGGGAGGAGGACAAATTCAGATAGCTAGGGAGGGTCACCCTCTGGATACGAGCTACAAACGAATTAACTTGTACTTCAATGCCCTAACTTCTTGTCTGCCTTCTGTTAATTCAGCTGCTGTGGCCAGTGAAGCCCTTGAGCACTGACTCACCTTCCTGCCCAGCAGCTGCTCTGCCATGCAAGGGAGTGGTCAGGGCCACGGTATGCACAGACTGCACTGGTGTGTGTGATTGGCACTGGCCAGCTGTTTCCACTGGCACTGGAAATAGATAATAGCCGTTTTTCAAAAATTTCTTCTAGTTCTGGGAGGTCATCAGTGATGAGCATGGCATTGATCCCACGGGCAGCTATCACGGGGACAGTGAACTGCAGCTGGAGAGGATCAATGTCTACTACAATGAAGCTGCTGGTAAGTTTGCCTGATTCCTCAGATGCCCTTAAATAAATGGGGCAGGCATGTCAGTTCACTGAGGCTGGAAATATCCCTAAACAAGAGTTGTCATCTGCCAGTGACTCCTCTAAGAGACCTTTGTTCTCAGAAAGGTAATGATAATACAGTAGTCTTGATTGAAACAGTGTGTCTCTCCAGAGAAATGTGGGGAGGTGGATGGGAGAACAGCAGGGGTCCTGTGACACTGGCTACCAACTGTGGGGCTATAATGCTGGTTCCTCTCACAGGTAACAAGTATGTCCCACGTGCCATCCTCGTGGACCTGGAACCTGGTACCATGGACTCTGTGCGCTCTGGCCCCTTTGGACAGATCTTCCGTCCTGACAACTTTGTCTTTGGTGAGTGAGTGTGAGACGGAAGAGTCCCAGAGTGGGAACTCAACACACAGAAAAGACTTGGAGCAAGCATGTAAATGACCCTGGGGGACCTGAAACCCAGTGGCAGAGGGGGGATGGAAGTGAAGGGTGGAGCCCATGGGGAAGGGGAAAGTGGCATCATCTCTCTTTGTCCCTGGGGCGCTAATGTGGCACCTTGCTTGTGGTCTGCCCTCCAGGTCAGAGCGGGGCTGGCAACAACTGGGCCAAGGGGCACTACACGGAAGGTGCCGAGCTGGTGGACTCTGTCCTGGATGTGGTGAGGAAGGAGTCGGAGAGCTGTGACTGCCTCCAGGGCTTCCAGTTGACCCACTCGTTGGGCGGAGGCACAGGCTCTGGGATGGGCACCCTCCTCATCAGCAAGATCCGGGAGGAGTACCCCGACCGCATCATGAACACCTTCAGCGTGATGCCCTCGCCCAAGGTGTCGGACACGGTGGTGGAGCCCTACAATGCCACCCTCTCCGTGCACCAGCTGGTGGAGAACACGGACGAGACCTACTGCATCGACAACGAGGCACTGTATGACATTTGCTTCCGCACCCTGAAGCTGACCACTCCCACGTACGGGGACCTCAACCACCTGGTGTCGGCCACCATGAGCGGCGTGACCACCTGCCTTCGCTTCCCCGGCCAGCTGAACGCCGACCTGCGCAAGCTGGCGGTCAACATGGTGCCTTTCCCCCGGCTGCACTTCTTCATGCCGGGCTTCGCCCCTCTCACCAGCCGCGGCAGCCAGCAGTACCGCGCCCTGACGGTGCCTGAGCTGACGCAGCAGATGTTCGACTCCAAGAATATGATGGCCGCCTGCGACCCCCGCCACGGGCGCTACCTGACGGTGGCCGCCATCTTCCGGGGCCGCATGTCCATGAAGGAGGTGGACGAGCAGATGCTCAACGTGCAGAACAAGAACAGCAGCTACTTTGTGGAGTGGATCCCCAACAACGTGAAGACGGCCGTCTGCGACATCCCCCCGCGCGGCCTCAAGATGTCCGCCACCTTCATCGGCAACAGCACGGCCATCCAGGAGCTCTTCAAGAGGATCTCGGAGCAGTTCACGGCCATGTTCCGGCGCAAGGCTTTCTTGCACTGGTACACCGGCGAGGGCATGGATGAGATGGAGTTCACGGAGGCAGAGAGCAACATGAACGACCTGGTCTCCGAATACCAGCAATACCAGGATGCCACTGCTGATGAGCAGGGGGAGTTTGAAGAGGAAGGGGAGGAGGATGAGGCTTAAGCCCCCTGGTATCAAAAGAACTTCTGTAAAGCAGGCATGCATACTGAATGACTTCTGATGGTGGTGGTGAAGCATGTTTTCTAGAAACTGTGTACTAATTATCTTCTCAGCACTTGTAACTTTGGCAGATTTCTCAATGTAACAGTTCTGAATCCTAATTATCACAATGTTTTTTGTCCTTTTAATGTTAGCAGCACATAAAGGCATGTATTCTAGATCATGTTTTCTGTCTTTCTTAACGCCTCTATTGGACAAAGAACAGCTGCTCAGCCTGTGTGGCAACAATAAGTTTAAAGACATGTCAGAAATCTTGCAGCACAGTGGTGTGCTCTGATCCACTGAGGCTTACATATTCTCAAAACATATGCTTCTCATGCAAATGTGTTTAATGTTTTTTCTTACAGGACTCAGACCTACCTATAAATTGAATGACAATTGAAAGCCACCCTAAATTCTTAAACAAGTCAAAGGACGACCATCTGTAACTTGTTTTATAGTTCAAGTCAGCGTAGGAAGTCTTCCACTTGTCTGTTGAAGTCCTCTGCAAAACGCAGGTGTAAATTATGCTTTCCTTCTGGCATCAAAAGCAACCTTAAAAGAGGAAAAAATCAAACGTAGACTATACATTTTATTCCATGAGTATAGGTGATTAAAATACTTGTTGCCTTTTCCTTGCTCTTGATTACCCAATAAGGAACTGAAGTAACATTGAAGTACTGTTCCTAGGTATGTGGTTCAGAATGTGAACCACAGCAACAGCTGAAGCAACAAGCACACCAATTGCCCCACTTTGAGAAGGATAAAATAAGCCTGAAACAAATCTTGCCCAGTTTCTAGAAGCCTTTTCTGTGATCTACAGAGAAGATAAGATTCCAAAAATTATGTGAACACCTTGCATCTTTGAAAGCTATGTGAAGTACCTGAGCACTTTGTCTCTCACAGAACAGTAGTTGTGCTGGGCAGTGAACACATTGAAGAGATCATTACAAAAATGTAGAGTTCTTGTCATAGCTCAAACTTGGTTAGTGTTTGTACTTTGTCTAATCTTTCTGCAAAAAGACAATCCCAACCTAATGCCATTCATTCATTAAAGTAAAAAGGGAAGTCAGAACTTCTTCAGTTATAACTTCTAAAAGTTTAGAAGTGGTAGCTCCTAAGAGGGTTAGATCTTTGTAATATGGATATGTGTGACATGCCTAAAATGCTACTTACTATTGCTTTCTGCCTGAGACAAACTTTATACATCAGGTATGTCCACTTCTTTTTATGAGGGTGGGAAATTCTTTAAATTGTTTTTGTTCTGCCATATACTAAGTGGTTTCAACAGAGCTAAAGCTATTTTCACTGGTATGTCATTGCCTTCATGTCCTACTACAGGAAGGGGGATTAATCTTTTAGTGGCGACAAGTCCTGTTTTGTTTTGGGAAAAGAGCCAATAGGATGTGAACGTACCCAGCTTTTCTACCAAACTTTATCTGAATTTCATTAAGTCTCTTTCTTCAAAGACTAAGCAGCACAGTTGCACAAACCTATAGCACTGTGTATGCTATTTTCTACTGCTGTTAATGTTTCCTACTACTGTAACACTACCTAACTCCAGCCATACCATGCAAAGGCAGAGTGATGGCACACTCTTCTACCATTAAGACAAACAAGAAATGTATCTGCATTACAGATCAGAAAAAGCTTTTTCTACCTTACTACTAGATAAAAGTCAAGGCAAGAAAAGCTGATGATAGAAACTTGTGTTACTGAGAATGTGCTAAATTTATGGTTTTCCTTCTGCTTCCCAATGGAACATGTCATTTCCAGTGCAACCAGGGAAGAAGGGGACCATGTACCCAAGTATTCATTTCTGAGAACATCACTAATCTGGTTTGTTTTCTGACAAATACGCATACAGGGGAGAACATCAGCACAAAGGTATGCAAAGAATCAGTTTTACATTTTACTGGATGGCAATTTCTAACAGTGTTTCCTTTTGGGCTTGTTTTCCAAGAAGAAGCTATCAGATCCTTGTCTAGTTTTTTGTCATGACTTGGCTTAGTCAGTATCTGGAGCATTTTGGAGCTCAGTGAAATCAAAAAGGATGATATGTGTTCTGAGCAGGCCATGTAGGAGTAACTAACTGGCAGACATGGAAAAAAACACTTGCATGTGATTGTTAGGAAGGTCTCTTGTTCTCATCTTCCCTGTGGCATAATGCATTCCTATGATCAGCAGGGCTGACTTTGAGATAATTATATCACTCACTTTTGCACAGACATGACACCAACAAAACAGTTTCCTATATTTTGCCTTCATAAAAATGTGCTTAGTGGTTTTTTCCCCCCTGTTACTTCTGTACTCTACCACTAATTGTCACAGTCTCTTATTAAGTAGTAATAGAACTCTTGCATTTGTGTGTAAATTTATGAAGAAAATTGAGCTGGTAGAGTCCTAGCTTTTAATAGGAAGCACTTCTGGAATTTTCAAATTGTGTTGGTTTTGGCTGGGATAGAGTTAATTTTCTTCACACTAGCTGTTACGGGGATATGTTTTAGATTTGTGCTGAAAACAGTGTTGATAATATAGAGATGTTTCCGTTATTGCTGAACGGTGCTTACACAGTGTCAAGGCCTTTCCTGCTTCTCATACTCCTCACCATCAAGGAGGCTGAGGATGCACAAGGAGTTGGGAGGGGACACAGCTGGGACAGCTGACCCCAACTGACCAAAGGAATATTCCATACCCTACGGCATCATGCTCAGCATATAGAGTGGGGAGAAGGAAGGGGGATGTTTGGAGTTGATGATGTTTTGTCTTCCCAAGTAACTGTTATGTGTGATGGAGCCCAGCTTTCCCGGAGATAGCTGAACACTTGTCTTCCTATGGGAAGCAGTGAGTTAAGTCCTTGTTTTGCTTTGTTTGGATGTGTGGCTTTTGCTTTACCTATTAAACTGTCTTTATCTCAACACATGAGTTTTTTCCCTTTTACTCATCTGATTCTCTTCCTGATCCCACTGGTGAGGGGTTGATCAGTACTTAGTTGCTGCCTGGGATAAAACCACAGCGCACATGAAGCACATCGTGCCCTCAGATTTTTCTTGTTGATAAAGTAATATCTTGGAGAACAGTTGCACCTTTTTTTTTTTTTTTCTTATTCTGTTTTTCTTAAGAACACTGAAATTCATGGGGCAGTTGGAAACCTAAAATCTTGGAGGTTGTGGTTCACATCAGCAAGGCAGACCAAACAGAAGCGTCCTGTGCTTTTCTCTCTAATAACTGGGAATCTAAGTTCCCTGTTCTACTGAATGGGACAGAAATGAGGTCTCTTACAGCAAAAAGAATGCAATGGTCACAATAACTAAAGCAGAAATTTGCTTGTTTTGATAAATATTGGAGAGTGCTGGTTCTGTGTGACTAGTCAAAAGAGGAAAAAGAACTTGGTTTCTCTCAGAAGGTTTTAGGAAGGAGCTTATTAAATTACTGTACTTTTTATATTGCAAGAAAGGTTCAGCTACACTGTTTGCATTGTAACTTGCTAGGGATGTTTAGAATAGCTCTGTGGCAGAGACAACTTGTCCAAATACTTTTTCTTTAAAAACACTGCGGGTTTGAACTGCTTCATCTCTTCAACAATGGTTTATAAAAACTCCATCATATAACTTACCGAGAGCCTTTGATGTGCTTATGAATGTATTCTGCATGAGCCTGTGGGACCAAAGGGTCTTTCTCACCATGAATTATAAATGTGGGGCATTTAATATCTGGCAGCAACTGTTTGCAGATATTACCTAGGGAGAAAATAAATGAAGGTCACACTTTATTTTAAAATTGTATGAAAGACCGAAACTGCTTTTGTAGAGGCGTCTGAACTCCACTGAGTTCTAGCTATTGCCTCTCCTTGTTGATACTGTGCAATTAATCTACAGAACTAGGTAAGTAGGACTATTTCTTTCTATAACATTTCTTTCTCCAAAATGTTACTTCACTGCAATTTGCTTCATTAATGGATACTAGCACAAAAGGATAGAGAGAATAAAGTATCTCTGTTCTGCATCTCCCCCAGGCTCTCTTTGACTCTTCAAAGGCAATACATGCATCTCCTTCCCGGCTTTGTTCTTTTCAGCCTTAGAGTCTTACAACCCTCATGTTAATGCTACATTTTGTTACATTCGGTTGTCAGGTTACAAGATTTGCTACTTCTATGAACAAGTTAACTTGGGTGGTACTCAGGCCTGTTGCACCTCCCAGATCCTTTGTTGTCTGCCATGATGTAGTGGGTTGACCCTGGCTGGGTGCCAGGCACCCACCAAAGCCACTCTCGCTTCCCCTGACAAGTGGACAGGGCAGAGAAAATATAATGAAAGGTTCATGAGTTGAGATAAGGACTGGGAGGGATGACTCACTGAATACCGTCACAGGCAAAATAGACTGAACTTTGAGATATTAATGGAATTTACTACTAATGAAATCAGAACAGGAAAATGAGAAGTAAAACAAATCTTAGAAATTCCTTCCCAGCTCCACCTCCTCCCCCACAGAGCGCAGCGAGACAGAGAATGGGGTTAGGGTCAGTTGTTTCTGCCACTGCTCCAGGAGAAGAGTCCTCCTGCTCCAGCGTGGAGTCCCTCCCATGGGAGACAGGCCTCCATGAACTTCTCCAGTGTGAGTCCATCCCACGGGCCACAGTTTTCCATGAACTGCACCAATGTGGGTCACCTTTCCACAGCGTACAATCCTTCAGGTACAGCCAGCTCCATTGTGGGTCCCCAACAGGGTGACAAATCCTACCAGGAGACCTCCTCTAAGGTGGGCTCTCTCTCTCTAGGTCTGCAGGTCCCTGCTCCAGCATGGGCTTTCCATGTGTTCACAACCTCCTTTCAGGCATCTACTTGCTCTGGCATGGGTCTCCTTCATGGGCTGCAGGTGAATCTCTGCACTCCCGTTGACTTTCAAGGGCTGCAGGGGCACAACCTGCCTCCCTATAGTCTTCACCATGGACTGCAGAGGAATCACTGCTCTGAAGCCTGGAGCACTTCCTTTTCCACTGACCTTGCTGTCTGCATAGTTGCTCCTACCACATAATCTCACTCTGCTCTTCTCTGGCTGCAAGAACATTTTTTCCCTTTTTAAATATCTTATCACAGAGGCATTACCACCGTTTCTGACTGACTCAGCCTTGGCTAGTAGCAGGTCCATCTTGGAGCTGTCTGGCATCGGCTCTGCCGGACACAGGGGAAGCTTTAAGCAGCTTTTCACAGAAGCCACTCCTGTAGCCACCACCCTGCTACCAAAACCTGGACATGTAAACCCAATACAAAAGCATAACCATTTAATACAAATTGTACTAAAACTATTCAAAGGTTATTTTCCCTGCCCATTCAGAACCTCAAGAATAATTTTATGCTTACCAGTTGTTAATCTCCTTAGAAGCAATTTTAATGCTTTTGCTTAAAGACTCTTCTGAATATTTCCCTCTTTCTTTTTTCCTCATCCCTTAGTAACTCAGTATCCAAACTCATTGCCTAACTTCTCACAAGGGAATCTCTGGGCAAAACATCCTCGATGAGTTTCATGTTCCATTTCTCTTCGAGCTAACTTTGTCCTGTGTGTAGTTGTCACCTTGCAACTACCAATAGCTGTAAGGTCAATGCTCATACACACACACAGTTTCCTTAGCTCTACAGTCAGAGGCTGTTTCACAGAGTTTTTTCCAGTTGCTTCCTTATTTATAGAGTCTTAGTTTGCAGTTCTACTGGTTAAATATGTTCATTTAGAACATTTAACTCACAGTCCTCCAACACCTGCAGAAATGTTGACTGTTTTTCAGAATAAGTAAATTTATCTAAGGTCATAGTTGGCAGTTATTTCCTAGTAAAGGAAATAACAGCAGCAAGAATCTTGGATTTTGCAACTTTATGCAACTTACTCGGTTTCATTAAGTGTTGGCTCCTTCTAAAAGTTCATTTCTTATGACATTTCACACTAAAAGCTGTCCCATTTAGGGCAAATAGTCTACATCTTACAAAAGAGCCTGAGTTGAGTTTTTGACCAGCGTAAGCTTTGCTGTCTTCCTTTTCTCTCTGACAGGTTTTATTAACCCCTTTTCTTATATCTGCTGTATCTGCACCTTTGTTTCAGTGTCTTAACTTTAATTTCAAAATAGCCTTGGCTGAAAACCCCTATGTAGAGTAATTGCAGAAATCTTCAGAGATAAACAATTATGTTGTCTAGTTCAACTATTTTTTTTAATTTTTTTAAACACCTAAGATACAGCAATAGTGTTTTTTAAATGTGCTTTTTTAATTCTGAGTTCTCAAAATCTGACATTCCTTCTTTTTTAACTCATATGCTTCTAGGTCTGAAAGAGTTCTTCAGCTCCAGTTTGCAAAAACAGGAAAGAACGCACTTTTGGGATATCTTAACAGTGTCACCAAGAGATAATCCTTTGACACAGAGACAGAAAAGGAGAAGATTCTGCTTAAGCAGAATCTCTCCTGTTCAGTCTGCACAAAAGTAATGACTTGATAATGCAGTTTTGTGGTGGAACAAGAGGAGAGACTCATCAGCTAACGTTTTCGATAAATGTGTTTTCCTCCTGTACCTTGCTGGTTCTGTGAACCATCTACAAAGTAATTGCTTCATTCCTGAGCGTGAGTCAGACCCAGCTTTTAATGCCATATGCAGAGTCCTTCCTTTACTGGTTACTGTGAGTACTGTTAGATTTTTATCCAGAACTGCTACTATAATTGCTTCAGTTCAATATTGTAAAAGCCTTACCATCTGAATTTTCAGCAAAGCGAGATATTCCATCTACCCAAGCCTCACAGGTTTTTGCAAAGTAGTTATGTCCATACATCTCTTCCAGTGGTTTCCTGACCTTTTCACTCCATTTTGAAACATCTCGGATGCCTACATAAAATAACATTGAAATATGTTAAGTCCTTTCCAGCAACAAGATACAACCCAGTACTGACAACACCTATTATGAGGAAGTTTTCAAACCAGACTGCAAATATGTCTTTCAAACTTGAAACTGTAATGAATGGTTTTAAATAATTCATAGTATCAAAACGGTATAAAAGAGATACTTGTGCAATCTCTGCTGGGGTCTTCTGAGTTGTAAAGGACCATCTTGTTATTATGGCCACAAGGAACAACTGAAAAAAATTATAATCAAAGGACTCATTCCTAAAACTTCCAATGGTCCTTTTTGGAGGGCTTTCAGAAGAGAAGCTTAAGGAGGTACCTTGTGTATAAAAATGGGAATGTTTTATCAGCATGCCAGAGCTGGCAATTCTTTTTTATATCCTTTAGCCTTTTGCACTGGCTCATGGATGGAAGTTCTTCCATGGCTCCTACCAGTTCTCAGAGGAAGGAAGCTCTTATTAAGGCATTCCAGCAAGCTGACATCATGGTACATTTGCCATAGTCTTACAGAAAAACAAGTGATTCTACTTAGTAGAGTTCTGTGACTCATGGCAGGCTGGCTAAAGCTGTACAAATAATCTGACATTCTAATCATTTATTTATCAGATTTACCTAACTTTTTTTTCCCTCTAAAATTTTTAGTACTGCTCACAAAGTCCAAATGGGTGACTTTCACTAAACTGTATTTCAGGTGTACAGCTTTGTACCAATAAAGCCTGAAACAAAGTTGGTATGGCAGTCTGAAATTACTGAATCATCAAACACCATCTATGCCACTAGCAAAGCTTTTAATTGGTTTCAAATGGGAATTTGGGAAAGAAAGGAGTGAGGTGTTAATTAACAAACAGAACCTGTCTGGCCAAATGACAAAGGTAGCAGTGACTGAAAGTGTTTTATAACAGCATCTGATTGGAAATGAGCTTGCTCACCCCAGGCTAGGTGTTACTGAACAGCTGTTTCCCATATAGAATCTACTGTTTTCTCCTTGTGGCTGGCCTCAATTTAAAAAGAGAAGGGAGAAGCCAATGTTGAAAGGACATAGACACCAAATAAACACCTTTCTCTCCTACGAAACCCTCCACTGCAGCTGAGACACACTGATGAGTCAGTTGTAGAAGACTTGTGCTGCTATTCTCTGAGCTCCATCACCCAGAGATCTTGAAAGTACCAGTCCACAAAGAGGCCAAAGGTCAGCATTGCGGTGGATGCTCCATGTAAAGTAGGACTTAATTTATTTGTTTATTTATTTATTTATACATTTTAGCCTGCTGGCTGATACTAACTGATATGCATTTCATATTTATATAATAAAAACTTCATAAATATAAAAACATGTAAAGAAATAAAGCAGCACTTTTACAGAGCTAAAAAGCATTTTGCTTTCTGAACTAAAAAATATACTACTACCACTGAAAGTGTTTTAATACAGGTGAGGTAAATACACATGTGCAATACATACACTTGTATATTAGCTGAAGCTAGTCAGATTTCACAGCTGGTTTAAATCAAACTCCAGTCACTATAATGAAATTATACTGGGCTACATTTCTTGAGAACCTACATGGCTAACTCTTAATTTCTATGTTCAAAAGGAAATACGTTCCCTTTCTGAATTCACTACCAGTTTTTTTGCTATTTTCCTTTATAGTAAGAAGTGATTAGATTCTATTTCATGTGAGTGGACTAAGGACCATAAATCCCACATTTCTTTACTTTGCAAAGACTTTGTAATGACAATAATTAACTTTAAAGGACTTCAAATTATAAAGGCATCTTGGGACGCTTACTTGAATGATTCATTTGCTTCCTGAACTTAATAGGTAAGTTATGAACTTGTTTTCTTACTGTCTATATATTATATAGGCCCTAGAGGCAAAAGCTGTTATGTGCTAGCCCAGTGATTATCTGTGGATCTTGTTTAAAGGTTGTGCAAGATGTGAGAAAAGAAATCAAACCTGTGGCCAATAGTATTATTTGGAATTTATTTTTAGGAATTTGTTATAGCAACAAAAATTTGACTTTCTGAAAAATACTATTATAGCTTACACTTTTCAGCTGTGTAAGTTGCTGAGGATTTGTTAAAAAATCTCTTATATTACTCCTAAAGTAATTGTTAGAGAGTTTCTCACTATAACTTTAATCTATCCCTATACTTAGCAATGTAGCGAATTTTGTGTCCTATCTCTTTAGGTTTGTGGTGTCCTCAACTCTGTCTCCACTTAGCTATTACATGACTAAGATTCTTGGGTCAAGAAGAAATTAAAATAATTCGTTTAGGATACAATATTCAGTTTGTACATACCATTATAAATTCTCACATCCTCTTGAGTAACGCTGGCATTTGCTCCCCAGACAACCAACTTGTGGATAAGATTTGGATACTTTGCAGCTGCAATGAGTGCTGTGATTCCACCATCACTCCACCCCAGCAAAGAGAACTTCTTAAATTTTAGTGCCTTGATTTATACAAGAAAGTTATATGCTAATCATCAGCTGGTTTTACAAGCAAACATCAAATATTTCTTGAAAATTAACTGCATAGTTTTAGATACAACACTACATAGTTGAACTATAGTTAGCTTTCATATTTAGAAAGCATAATTTTCCTGCTATACAAAAAAATACTAGAGAGAAGGTCTATTTAGAAGAACTATTTAGAAAACAATAAATTAAACCCACCATTTTAATTTTCTATAAACTCTTTTATGAAACAGGCAGTAGTCCTAATTAGAATCTTGCTGCATTTAAAAAGGACTCAAAAAAAAAAAGAAAAGAAATGTTTATTTGCAATGGAGAATAAAGACTTTTCAGAGAGCCTGATGGTATGAAGAATCTGTGGATTCTCTTGGTATGAAGTCGGCAAAGACTATCACAGTGTGGATGGTAGGTAATCCAAGATCAAGCTAACTTAAGAAAAAGAAAAGCGTAAGACTTAAAAAATGGAACCCAGTGATCTAATTTACTGATGTTAGCTGAGCTAAAAAAAAAAAATCTGCTCTGTAACAACAAAAAAATGCTTTAAGTATTTCCTAAAGGATTGTATCAAGTTTTAGTGGCTAAGTCACATTTTCTGAAGCTTTTAAGTGTATATTTTAAATGTTACTTCACGGTGAATTGCAATTCAAAACATTAATAATGAAATTCCTCCTCCTCAAAAAGGAAGGCTCAGGGCAAAAAATACAACAACCAAGACCTTAATTTATTCTGACCAGTGCCAGGACTTGAGGAAATGGCATGAAGCGGAGTTGGGGGAGGTTTAGCTTGGATATCAGGAAAAAGTTTTCACCCAGAGGGTGATTGGGCCCTGGAACAGGGTCCCCAGGGAAGTGGCCACAGCACCAAGCCTGACAGAGTTCAAGAAGCATTTGAACAGTGCTCTCAGGCACATGGTGTGATTCTTGGGAATTTGTGCAGGGCCAGGAATTGAAGTCAATGATCCTGATGGGTCCTTTCCAACTCAGCATATACTATGATTTTGTGATAATGCTTTCCACTAGAATTTGAAACTCTTGTTTCTTCATAAATCAGAACATGCGGTAGAGGGTACTGGAGCAAGAGGTGAGAAGATTTTGCGTGTGTTATGTTCAGCGGGCAAAGAGTGAGGAAGGTAAAGGCACTCAGGAGTAAATGCATCTGAAGGTTGTACAGGGACAGTGCTCAATGGTTAAGTGATGTTTGCAGTTTTTCATATAGAAACTTCAGTTTGTGAACTCATTCATAAGCAAATATAAAGGTTTCAAAGTGGTTTTTGGTTTTGTTTTGCAGCCTTTTAGATGTGATTAAGGGAGATAGTGTACTTTGGTAGGAAAAGGAGCAAGTTAGCTGAATGAGTTTCTCTGGTGCTTGGTGTTCTTGGAAGCCCAGTACATTGTTGGGATAGAAGAAAGCAAAAATGCAGGCAATGAGAGAAACAACTACAGAGCGAGAAAAAGAAGCTTCTAGTCTGCTTATAAGCTTGACGCTCAAGTGAGGCATAACTATCAGTGAGCTCGATATTTAGCAAACTTCTATCCCTATAAGGCTTTTCTGGTTTGGGCTTCTTCCTTGCTATACTGCAACACTGTAGTGTTGAGCAATTTCAGATTTCACTCTGCTGAGCTATAATTACTAAACAGAAAAGAAATAAGATAGGGGAAAGAAAGGGACATGTAAAGTAAGAGCTGACAGCAAGAAAAGAGAGAATCTTGAATTTTAGTAGCTGACCAGTTGGGCCTGATCTGCTGAAAAAGCAGTTATCTGTAACCAACTTCCATTATTGTGTTGCTAAAGGATTACTGACGTCTTGGCAGATTTGGGGAGCTGGCAGCAGTGCTTGTAAAAGTTAAGTTTTTGATGTTGTTCCTACTGTTACCTTACTGCCAATAGCAAATTATGGAGCTCAAGGCTGGCTGATGGGTGGAATAACTGATTGAAATTTTTGTTCTTTATGCCAGGTTATTTGAGATCTATTTGCCTCAAGTATTTCTCTTGTTTATTGGCCATCATCTTGATACATTCCTTGGGTTATCTCAGGATGCTTTTCCAGCAGGAGGAATTTAATTTATCCTTTGCAGCCTTCCAAAAAACAATGTGATGTAACAGATGTGTTGGATAAGGTGTGCATGTTTGTTTGCTTTAATTTTGAACTACTTTACAGAACAGGTCTCTACCTAATATTGGCAATAACTTGAAAGCTGGTTGTACAGTGCAATTCTGTGGGGGATTTTGTGCTGCCTTTACTCTCTAAGTGAACAAAATTTCTTTTAGTCACCTTCTTTGTCTAGACCTATGTGAAATGCAATCAAATGACCAATATGCTGTGAGAGAAGAAACGTACAACAGTGAGTTGCAATACAAAGCACTCTGCACGTTATGTTTTAACTGGGTCACAGGGAGTGTATCACAAGCCAAAATTACAACTGATCTACAAAAACATGGAGAAGCCCAAGCTCATCCCTTCACTAGGGCAGTAGCTCTGAAGAGTAAGAATTTCTTAAATATCAATACTAATTATTTCCCTAATAATTGTTTTAATGCTATTGACTTTGCTAGCATTAGATATTGGGGTGGAGTGTGGGGAAGTGGACTTATTTGCATTGTACTCCTTTTATTTCAAGCAAGCTCCTTCAGAGAACACATACAGAGATACAGAATAGTGTCATCTGCATAAAGGTGCTAAATACTCAGCAGAATTTCAGCTTTTATTATTTCACAGGAAGCTTGCAGCACTCACATCTCCAGCAGAGATACCAGAATTGGAAGAAAACTAGAACAAAGGTTCTGAAGGCTCACCTATATGGATGTGTTTTCTGGCTGAGTGTAGGTTGGATGATGCATGTAAACCATTATATTCTGCATATCACAGTTGGAATGGTTCCTTGGGATTTGTGCTATATTTTATATTATGCTAAAATAGAAGCAAGCAACCCAGGCTTGGGGAGATTTTAATAATTTGTTATTATACACTTATATTAAGAAACATCTTCAAAAAACCAGGATGCTATGTCTCATTTGTTTTGGCAGCTCTAGAGATTGGTAGGCTGCTGTCCTGTTTGACTGGAAGCTACATGGTTACGTTCCCTTTGGAGAAAGCTCTGTTTTCTATTTTGCATTTATTAGTATTTGAACAGGGTCAAAAAAGGGGATTAGAACAATTTAGACTGAAAGTTTGTCACCTATTCATGGCAGCATCTTTATTTTCTTTGCTAGTGTAGCAGAAGAAACTGAAGATTTACAGTGCAGAGAGATTGCTTTTATGGTTAGAGGGCAAATGTGTGCCTTAATCCTGATTCTCCTGTCAGACTTACTTTGTTTCACTATGCAGAATATACCAGGAAGGCTGCATTTCCAGATGGGTTTCAGAAAGGTTATTTTTTATTACAGAAATACAGTTGGATTGACTGTCTGAACCTTGTCTCATATTTTTGGAATTTGAACGCCCTGCCAACTTCCTTAACATGACCAAAGAGACTGTATAGCTTAATATAAAAAAGTCAAAATATTAGTTAAAACTAAACCAGAAAATTGTGTCGGCACTTATGGGATGGAATAAAAGAAGAACACAGAAACACAGATTTGAATAAAAAAAATCTGCAAGAAGGAGAAATAATAACGGCCTTAAACCATATTCTTTACAATCACAAAAGTTGTATTAGTTATTAAGATTTGGTGTGGTCATAGGAACCCTTTGATTTCCCACAAAAATTATTTCAGTAATATGCTGTAAAATGCAAAGCATCAGGTAAATTTTTAGAATCAAATGTTTCTTAAAATGGGCTGCTCAAGGCAAAATGCCAAGATGCTATTAGATAGAAATTTTTCTAAGAGTGTTTCAGTACTGTAATCTCCTCAATTAAACTACTGCACAGACTTTGGTTTTAACATATACTTTACCTAAACGTATATGGTTCTTGGCTGCAAACATCTTAGGGCAGGTCTTGGAATAAATGCATATTGCTTTATAATTAATCCCCACTGCTGAACCACTGTGTATCTCGCAGAATAGATGGAAGAAGAAAATATTTTCCATACTAGTGTGTACTTGCTCACTCTAAAGTCTTCATTTGTACCATCTTTTGCATAACTTGTTGTCTGCTGGAAACAACCTTCCTCCTTCCCAAAGTTTAAGAAAGACAGCTTTAAAAAAAAAAAAGAAATAATAAAGTCTCAGAATAGATTTACCTGCATAAGATCCACAGCATCTTTTGCATCCCTTTCAAAGAAATCTGGAGGAAAGTCTCGAGATGGAGGAATGGACTTTCCATATCCCCGAGGATCCCAAGCAACAATTGTGAAAAGTTGCTTATTCATAAACTTAAGCTGAGGTCCAAAATCAGTTTGACCACTTCCTGAAACAGAATTTTTCAGTTTTATTAACCACCATAATACATACATAGTATATATACTCTAAATGAAAACCTGCGGAAACTTGTAACTTTATTCTAAAAAAAAGATTATCCAACAATTGAAGTACTCTTATCTCTAAGTGTAACTATCTATTGCAACTCTCAGACAGGAAGTACCCCAATTAAAATCTTTAGAACCATCTGCAATATGTTCAGAGCAAACCATTTTTGGTAGGTATGTAAGCTCATCACAAACTGTGTTCTACACAGATGATTTAATAAAGAATCTCAGACTTACCTGACTAGGGATTTATCTTTAACAGATTTAAAGCACTAACATGGTCATTGCTGTTTACCCGGGAAGCACAGGTGAAACTGAAAGGGGAGAAATATGCTGACTCTAGCTACAAATTTGTAGTTGAAAAGTTCTGTGTCAGACAGTTGTTGCTGTTTGATAAAGCACTTCTATGAGGATATTGGTACTTAAAGCTGACCTTTAAACACTTTGTTGCCTGAGGAGATAGTGATGACACAGAAGCATAAAACTGTAACTTATGATTTGCCTAATATATATAGTTCCAAGACAAGCCGAATACAGCCATTTCTTTTCCAATGCAGAACCATTTCTTTTATTAATGATTCAGACCTTCAAAGGATTTAAAGATGAAGTACTCCAGTCTATTGTATTAAGCTATCTGTGAACATTGGCATGAAGGTAAGACTGCAATTTATGTCTTATTTGCATAATGGTCACGTGGTAACAGTACCAAATGCTATTTCATTAAAACTTGTTCAGATTTAATATGCTTAAATGATGGAAACCAAATATAAAATTGGCTATGCATTGTTATATTAGAGTCAGAAGCAAAATATCAGGTTGTTTGAAAAATGCCAACAACAAACTGACTCTTACAGAGGCTTTGTATCACCTCTACACTATCATGTGCATGCTTGTTATACTATATTTTCATCACTTAAAAATTACACAAGACTGAGAGCATATCTGAGTACTGTGTTTTCATGGTTTTCTTAGTATTTTTCTACCTAGATAGAGATAATTCTATTTTGATTTAAGGTAGTTTACAAATAGTCTAGAGACTAATTAATTCTGTTCACCTGAAAATACTTATCTTGTTGCCACATCAAACTTGTTAGTCTAACAATGAAATAATATTGAAAACTTAGTGTCTGTAAAAGGGAAGAAGGATATGACAGTTAGAATGTGAAGTTCATTCCGATATGTTGCCCGAAAATACTAAACCATAAACTTAACCATGGTAAAGATCCTATTTTTTCTGATGTTAACTGCACAATAACAATGTACACCTAATAGTAATAATATTACTGACAACTGAAGAAACACAGTATGTCTATTTAGAGTTAGCATTGGTAACAGTATTACTAGTTTAACAAGCTGTTTAGAATGAATAGGTTAAAACATATGACTTTTTGAAGCATGCCTAGCATTAACTTTTTTCCACTGTCCCCTTGAGAATTCTTTGAAAGAAAGAACCACTTCATGGAGACTTGAAAACATTGCTGCCAAGAACAAATGTTTCCTGCTCTTCAGTTCTTGACATTCTATCATCTTGATCCAGCAATTCAGTTAAGCATTAGCCCAACTCTGAGCACAATAACAATCCTACTGACAGCCTGCTACAAACTGTTAATGATTGGTCCTTTAGAACTGCAAGAACCCAGAAAACATAGGCTGTGTTAATTTTAAAAGGCTGTTATCAAAAACAGATGGACAGATAGCACTCATCTAGCAAACCTGTTGTCCACCTCAAAAAGCCACTGAGAATCTTAATGATGTTGCCCTGAAAAGTCAAAACCTGAAAATACTCCTTTAAGCAATAAGCAAGTTTTAACTGTGACTTTTTCATTATAAACTGCAAATGCTGCATCACGTCTATTAATTCAACTGGAATGCATCTAGCTTCTAAAAAGGAATGCATGATTCAGTCTGTGTAACAAATATAACTGACCTGATTTTCACCACTCTTCTGCTATTTTCCACCTTGTGTAGCTATTTGCCACCTGTCTGAGACACTGCCTTTGTACAGTTAAATCCAGAAGGTGAGTGACCATTACACAAGTCAAGACCTTGTATAAAAGACACCTGGTGTGATAAAAGAAACCTTTAAAAACTGTTAACTGATGGCGATAACTCTGCATTTTCCTATCTGTTGTATGTGTAGCAATTTTTTTTTAAATTATGATGCTCCATAATCAGAAGTTGTATATACTAACAAACAGTTTTGTGCATTCTAGCTTGAGAGGTGGTTGCTCTACAAAGATAAGATAAAATCTCCAGACCTAGCATTCCGGGAAGCAGAAGAACTGCATGACTTCCTTCTCCTGTCTGCTGATAATGCAGGTGGACTCCATTCACTTGGATTTTGGCAGATGTTATTGAAGTACTAGGGGTGGGGGAAGGGGAGAGAAATAGAAAAACATTCAGACAGTTGATTTTCATTACTACACGGTCACTTCAGAAATACAGAATAATCTTCCTAGATAGTAATGACAACACTTGCTTTTCATGGCTGCACAGAAGGTTAAATAAAAAGCTTTACAGGAGCAGAGAAGTATTCAGTTGTGACCACTATGTAGTATTCATACTTAGGTTTCACAAATGTACTTAAATGACTAAGTTAAAGTGTAGTCTTGATGGTGTAACAAGGAGAATAAAAAAGTAGCTTTACATGGCTACAGGAACATATTGAAATAAATACATTACAGAGGAGAAACCTCATTCTGTCACAGCATATCTTTCGAAATGGCTGGTGTTCACCTTGTTATTACTAAACTGAGCCTCTCTGTCTGCCAAAGAAACCACAATCTATTGTTACGGTTTCCCATGAACCACAGGGTCTACAATGGAAACCACTTTGCACTGAGATGAGAGCAGAGAAAAAGAATGTGATAATAATATTTCTGTCAGTGTAATCTCAGCAGGAGATAATGTTTAACTGGAAAATACCACATATATTCACACACTAAAAAATTATCACAGAAAACGACTGCATAGGGCACCTCTCAGCCCCAACCCTTAAATCCCTACATTAACCTTCGGTACAGAGGAAGACATATGTGTAAATGCAAATAGGTGACCTGAGATACCATATCTAGATACAAACACCTAGTGAGAAAGCAGAAGTAGCATAGATTGAAAGTATCTTCCTAACAGTATAAATCATTGCATCTGTTCTCCCAAGCAAACTTGTGCCCTAATGGTTGCAACAACCTTTTCAACAACCTAATGCATTTTATTTAAAGTTAGTAATATGATAAAAATCTTGCCATGTGTTACCTAACGATTAGCCCTCATTCCCTGCACTTCTCAAATTACTTAGATTAAATATTCTTGCCTTATGAATTCATCAGTGTGAATTTCACATGCATATAGACATGCTGCTTTCCATTCTTAGATGTAACAATAATCTCTATTCCATGATAGGCACTGTGCAATTTATTAAAAATTCAATTTTAACATATAAAGTCTGAACTACTTAGAGTATGTAAGCATAGTTCCATCCATATAGGGTTTAAAATGGTGGATTACAGGTAAAAAATCCCACTAATTTAACCCTTTTTCATAAGGAAAATTAACAATAGCTTGCAAACTCAGGTTCACAATACACAAGTGGCAGTTAAACCACAGAACCAGTTCAACACAAAGATATTTGGATTTTACATAAAATCTTAGGTCTACATAACCTATCATGCCTCATGCCTGAATATAAGCAGTGACTGTGCAGAATAGAATCAGGACCTTCCACCTGTGCAGACCCAATTTGAGAACTGGAGTACAAATGCAGGTCTGTGGCAAGAGTACAGCTCAAAGAAATTCATTGTGTCATTATAACTTCAGTGAGTTTTGCTGAACTGTTATGCTAATGTGATCCAAGTGATGAGCTTGGCTGTAATGTTAAACTTCCTTAAAGTGTATATTTCATACTTGATGTGGCTTATATACTTCCCAACTTGAATTTTGAATGTAGTATTCAGGTGGCTGCCTTATCTCCTTTTTTAATAACTTTCACTTTTTTCTCCTCATAAAAGAATGTTTTAATTCTTGATATACCATCTTTTGGTTTGTCATTATTTTCAACAGGTATTTTATCATAGTTCTCACCACAGCAAATTAGCATCTTGCTCTTATTAAACTTTATAGAAATATGTGATTTTTTGTTCTGATTTATAGTTGCCAAACCTCTTTCAGTTCCTAACAAAACAGTAATAATCACCATCTTGTTACCTTTTAAAAAAAAGGTTAGCAACATGTAGTATCAACAGACAGTTATATGTTCTGGTTTCCTGATTCACATGCTTACTTTTTTTTTTTTTTACAAAGTTCTACATTTTTTATGATTAATTATTAACATCAGGGGCTTGAGAATTTTGCTGAGTTTGTGATGCTTTTCTATTCTTGGATTGTGCCTCAGTGTGAAGTCCAGTGAAATCCAGGAGTTTCACATAGAGAGTATTTTCAATACTTTTCAGACTAAGAACAAATAAGTCTTTTTTTTAATGCATTGAGAAACTGTGTTGGAACTGGCTACACCTAAGGCAGATTTAGTCTCCTCAACACCAAGTTTCTGTGAGCCTGATATCACTTTGGTGTGCTTGTCAGTGTGGCGACTTCACTTCTGTTAAGTTTTCATAAGGACTGTATTTTTCCATTGGTTGGCATAACTGGAAACCATGGTAAAACAAAACCCACCCTGCTATTTGGTGTCTGAATTAGTAATGTTAAGGTTTATAGCTCTTGAGAAGCATTGGATACATACTGCCTATGTTTACCAAGACAGCACAGATGCCCAGTAAGCAGATCTTGTACTTCACCTCATACTGCTGTAGGAGTGCAGCTTAATTTGGGAACTACCTCTGTTGCAGCTGTGCTACAATACAGCTTAGTCTTTATCTGTGCAGGGGGAAAACATTATCGTAGCATGTCAGTTTTCCTTGGTAGGATTTGCAGAAAAACCAGTATTTTATATATATATATATATATATATATATTAGACATATGTATTGTCTTTGCAACCTCGGCGCCCTGCAGGGAGCCTCTTGTCAGCAGCAGGTGGGCAGAGGAGCGGTGGGTCAGCAGCACGTCCTGCCTTGCGGGGACCGGCAGAAGGGAGGGTGACAGGCACTGCCTGAGGAGAAGGGGCTGCGGAGCCTTCCTTGTACAGCTCCTTGCAGCACAGGGAAAGCTGGAGCAGGATCCTCAGGATACCACTTTGTCACCCCCAACCCGACCTAGTGTACACCCCCTCTGCCAACAGACCTTGTTCATCCCGCACCGCCGACCCCCCTCTCCCGCCCCCGTCTGTCAAATATCCCCTTCCCCGAGCCGCGGGAAGGGAGGAGGGAGCTGGGGAAGTGGGGAAGGAGGCGGCTGCGGTTTTTACCCGTAGCAGGCGGCCGGTCCCCGGGGCCTGAGCGGCGCTGCCCGGGCCGGCGGCTGCCGCTGCAGCAACACCCAGAGGGCCCGGCCCGCGCTCCGACAACACATTTCGCCCAGTGAGGCCAGCCTGGAGGGCAGGGGAGGAGACGGGAAGAGCCGTCCCACCTCCCCTCCCACGTCCTCCCCTCCCCGGGGCGGGGTGCGGTGCCACCCCAACCTGTCACCCACGCGACGTGCAGCGAGAGGCGGTGGCCGCTGCCCGCGCTCTGATTGGTGACCGCCGCTGTCACTCAGGGGAGAGCGGGGAGGGTTTAGCGCCTGGGCTGCGGCGCCCGCCCCCCAGCGGCGCTGATTGGTCACCCGGGGGTGGGAGCTGGGGGAAGGATGGCGTCGGTCCCTCCGCCCGCGGCATTTTCCTCATGCGCAGAGTGATCCCTGATCCGGCCCTCGAACGCCAGAAGGGATAGTGCTGCCGCCCAGCGCCGCTCCGGTTGCTGGGCTGCTGTGCTGTGACGGGGAGCGGGCGCTGTGAGCGCCTCCATCCTCTCCAAGAGGCGGAGACCCAGGAGACACGGCACCACCTGCAGATGTCTGCAGGGAGCAAAGATTCTAGCCCTGGGAGATATATTGTGGGACCTGAAGCCGTGGACTGCGCCTCCAGCACTGCCCGGGATGCAAGAAGCTTCATGGACTGTGAGAACGGTGGTCATCCGTAGCTCCAAGTGTGCCTGGAAAACAGCTTCCCCGGCAGCTGGGACAATGAGGGCAGCTCTGGGGACTGCAGCTCACCTGTGGTGATGCCTTCAGCATCCCAGAGCCCAGGCATTTCCTCGGCAGGAATCATTAACTCTGCTTCACCAGTGTTATTTGTAAGGCCTGCTTGTGGGGAGCACATTCATCTCCTGGCCAAGGGCTTTGGCCCGGCAAGTGCCTGTACTGATCACGGCCAGCCAGCTCTGGAGCAGCCTGACTGCGTTTTTTCACCACAGCACTTAGTCTTGCTTTCCTCTGGACCTTCTCACAGTTTGCTTATAGAACACCAAGGACACCAACTGCTTTCCCTGGTGTCTGCTTTCCAAGTGTGGATGAGAATGGATGAGCCTGAGTTACAGCCAGCCAGGCTGATGGTGGAGAAAGTAGTCAGGAAAATAGCAGAAAGCTGTAGAGCTGAAACAGACCTTGGGCTAGAGGTCTTCTGCCTTATACTGAATGAGAAGAATTTCCTCAAGACAGGTCAGTGTTACATGTTCACTGCAGCCCAGTGGAAGCTCAGTGACTGCCCTGAGAGGGAATAGTTGTCAGCCTTCCCACCCCACTGCCATATGTGTGCATGGGAGTAACAAGTCTTAGAGGTGAATGACAGTCATAACAAATCCCAGTGCATAAAGAGATTAACTGAGCTGTGCAAGCATACTGGTTCTGTTTGTCCCCTGAGCAGATCAAACTATATAAGATTAAGGTCTTTAGGATGGCTAAGTACAAGCAATCCTTCATCAGGACAAGCTGCCTTTGCTTGGTGAAATCTACAAGTCCCTACAGTTTACTTGGTTCTTAGGCCACTTTCAGAAGCTCGTGGTTGTTGTGAGTGTCACTGTCTACATTTCTTTCTGGTGAAAAATGACTGGAGGAGGTGGCTGACTATTCTGTGTTTAGGAAAAAATTAGTAGCTTGGTCTACTGCTGCACAAACTTAATTTTTTTTCTGAATTCTGCATTTTCCATGAATCATAAGGGTCTCCTATCTCATGTATCACAATGAGCTTTCAGAGGGAAAGGTCTCAAACTTGTATCCAATTTCATTCCTGTTAAAATACCTTTCAATCTAATCTTTCTACATATCCCCTACCTACTATGACTGAAGGAAATGCGACAAATTTTCAGAATGTGTGCTGAGGCATTGGGTAGAAAGAGTTCATTATACAATGTAGGGGCGGGGGAAGAAGTAATTAGTAAGGCAAAACCATAAGCCCTTCCCAGATGAGAGAAAATGGAGTTGAGGAGATTCATGTACCACTTAAGGCTGGAGTGGTTTCAGATGGGTTAACTCCACTATCAGTGTGACAGAAGTTGAGAGGTCCCTCTGTAGAAAAAGCTGTCACGGTGTTGCACCTTGTGTTGTCTCCAGGCCTGCAATTGCAGCTCTGAAGCACATGAGGCCTGTAAAGTGGCCATTGCTCTCCCGAATGCCTGGACCACGCAACCCCTCCCAAAGGCACTGTCCTGCCGCCTTTGGGCTGGGGAGAGAAAACTGGCATGGCAGTTGGGCAGAAATGGCATTGGCGAAAGACCCTCTTCTGTGTGTGTGTATAATGACTGGCATCGTGAGGGGTGGCTCAAGGAGAGAGTGGCTGTCTGGGCCCACAGGGCAATGGAAGCAGGACTTTGCCAAGGCAGGATGCAGGGGGTGGATGATTTGGGGACAAACTGAGTGCTAACTCACATATTCAAACTGTGTTCAACCTACTTAGTTCACCAGAACATCCAGTCTTCTTAATAAAGCATATTTGCACATAATGATGAGCACCTGAGAGAATTCAGCATTTCAGCTCAATTATTTCCTCCAAAAGGTTCTTCTCCTAAATTACTGGATGAGTGGGGAGAAAAAACTTTGAGCAAGCCAGACATTGGCTTACTTTTACACAGCCCATGAAATAATTGAGAACAACTGGAGCACTAGTTCTCCTGACAACTCCCATAACATGTTTTTATTTGTCTGATTACTACTGGTGGTTTGGGTTCTGGAAAGTACCTGTATCTGGCCATTGCATGGAAAAGAAAAGAAAAAAAATATTTAAAAGAGGTAGCACTGCTCTGCTAGTGATGTGTCCCTGAACACAGATTTCCCTTTACCTCTTAACTGCCATGTAATTTTTTTGGCAACCTTGGTGTTGCCCCATCTCTCCACTATGGTCATCTCTACAGGCAGAAACTTGCATTTAATGGCAGCTTCTGACTGCTGCTGGCAGGATTTCTCTCTAATATCCACACAATACTCTGGAGGGCGTCACTGCGGTGCTTTCAAAGAAAGCCTGACTCATTTGTCAGGGCCGCTGAGGCACTAATAGGCTTTAATGGCCATGACCAGCCTCAGCTGGGGTGTCCCCCACACCCTGGCTCCTGTGCCCAGGAGTCTCATTTCAGCTCAGCACAGTGGCATCAGTTTGTGCTTCAGCTTCGTTACAGCTATGTCTGTGACTGGTTGGGATCCCCAATGATCCAGGTGTTGTTGTAGACTTTGTTTCTTTGAGTCTGTGTATACTCTGACTGATCATTTATACCTCATTTATTTCAGCTACTTCTATGAAGTGAAATATGCTGCTATTTCAAGCCTGTTTTGATGCTTGGGCTCTTGAGCCTCTTGGATGTTGATTGTTAGAGCAATGTTTTCACCTTAGGACAAAACCTTGTTGCTTCAGCTCCATAAAGAGGTAAGATTTGAGTAGTGATGAATTGCAAAATTCAGAACAAAGATATGAAAATGCTGATGTTTCTGTGATTTGGTATTGGCCTTCCAAACAAGAAAGACAGTGAATGTGGCATGACTTTTGAAGCTACGAAGCGTGGAGAGTAGCAGCATGTGTTTTTGTAGCAGGAGGCCTATTTAGCTACAATATTAGCCAAATTGAGACCAATTGGACTTATATCACAAAGAAAAGGATGCTTTTTCATAAGCATAACAGCTAGTAGAAAAAGATCCCAGATATCTTGCCTCAAAGAACATTTTAGGCTGATTAAGAAACTAAAACACAGACACGTATTTAGTGATTTTCTTTACGTTTGCCTGCATTTTTCTTTAGCTAGCAAAGGATAGTTTTCTGTCAGCTCAAACAGTGTCTGCATACCTTTCATATGTTTGTGAATAACTGCATTATAAATCACAAGTGCGAGCGTGTCACTGTGAGATGGTCTTGTCATTTCAAACTTGAATATGGTCTACATTTTGTAAATCCAGGCAGAGTCTTGGCATAATTTCTGCTCAGATTCAGGGCATTCTAGATTCAGAGATATGAAATTACTCCAAATACTCTGGTACAAAAACAGAAACAACTTCTCCCTTGGTCAAGGCAAGAGTAACATTTGGAAGATGGTTCTTGGTTTGTTTATGGAAGGAGTTGTATGAACTCGGTGACCCAGACATCCTTTCCAGTGCTGCATTTAGTTCTCTCAACTAATGAGGGGGGGAACACAGGAGTTGAAATCTATCATTCAAAATCCAAGCAGTATTACTGGTTTGTTAAGGTGATTAGTGTGGATTTCAGTTTCAAACAGCTCTCATCAAGCATTTCTCTGAGCTCTGTAAGCTCTAATGCTTATTATCTGATCATATCTTAGTTCTGGTACAGTCACTAACTTCTGCCAAAGAGATGAGGAAACTGTGCTAAAGAGAAAGGAAGTGACCTACTTAGAATTATAGCGGAGGGGGAAACCCAGCTTAAGTCAGAACTCTCTTCTCCTTTGTTTTGCTCATAGGCAATACTTCCTCCAGCACAAAGATAGACTCTGCACCCTAGACCCTGTACTGATCCTAACTTCCCCCTTCTCTTCTCCCCAGGGGCTGTATTAAGGAGCTCCACTTTCACTAGGTGCTGTTTTGTGCTGGGGAACAAATGAGCACCAGTCAGCTGACTCCTGATGCTCATTGGTATGCCAGGAGGGAAACTGGCATGCTGCAAGGAGCACTTTCTTTAGTCTGTAGAGTCTGGGATGAGGAAGGGATAGAAAAAAGTGCCATGAGGGCACTAGGATCCAGTGAAGAAAGCCTTCCAAGTGCTAGTTAGCTCTAATATGTCCCTGCTTGTACTGGATGATCCTTCCTATTTTGTTTCCCTGTAGCTCCGTCTCACTGTGTACATAGCAGGGCATGTTTTAGAGGCTCAGAGATTCTTGCTTTATTTTCCATGTGCCTCCATGCTGAAAGATGGTTTTCGTTTGTTATTGAACACTGATGAAAAATCAGGGAGAAGTGACACAGGTTACTAAAAGCTCAGTCAGTCAGAGACCAAGTTCTTGTGTATCGCCTCTCTTTGGAAACTGGCCTCTGAGGAAGACGAGCTGTATGTTGCCAGCTCAGTTTGAAGTTCACATACCAAATACTTGCAACACTGTCCTCTCTGAGTTTTTAACTCAGCATTATTAATTGGTATTATTTAGCAACTATTTTGGAAGGAGTAAAAATCCTCAAACTTCTTAGCTGCCCGTACACTGTTAATAAGGGCACAGTAACAAAATCAACCAAATAAATTGCTCCGAATTGCATGGACTCAATCCTCTCTGCATTTAAGAATTTCAGCACAGATTGGCTGCTGTGTGATGATAACTGTAGTTACCACCTGGAGGTTGTACTTGAGTGGTATTTGATCTGAAGTCTGAAAGCACTTGCTCTCTTAAAATGGAAAAACATAATGTCCTTGTGCGTAAGTGGATGAGTTCACCTCTTGTTCTTCAAGGGGAGACCCTGAAGAGGAGGTCTGATGCTGCAACTCGCAGCCTTTTTCTCCCTGTCTTGCACCTCACTCATCTTATGAAGAATCTCTGTAAGGCTGCTGCATTACTGCTGCCTCTGCCCTTGAGGCTGATAGCTTGCCAGTTTTATGTGAAATTACTCTTCTGTCCTTCCTCTCCTTTCTTTTGCCATGAAGGGTATTGGATCTGTGCCACAATACATCTCTCTCTTTCTTCCTTGCCCTCATTATTTTCCTGCATTTTTGATCTCTCATGATAGGTTGCTTTTCAAAAATCAACTCCATCCTTGATTTTTTTTTTTTTTGATCAGAGGGGGTGGGGCATGGGTGGTAGATGAAATGAGCAACCCAGTAAGTTAATATTAGCTGATTTCTCTGCTATACTTAATATTTCTGTACATTTTTAGGTTAGGGGAGAGCACTAACTCTTTTCTTTGGACTTCTTGTACACCGTTTACTTTCACATTTCACCAAGTTAACGTTGTATTGAGACCTATAGCTTTGATTTCAACTATATCCATCTTAAGAAACAAGAGCAGTCTTAATTAAAATTTACCAAGAGGATCCACAGAATCCCTTGGTAGTTTATTCCAGTAGTTAATCATCTTTATTATTAAATACATATTCTAATTTGGCATGCCTGGCTGCAGCTTCCTCTTTTATTTGTGGTTTTCCACATTATGCTAAAGGGTTTGTCATACTTTAGATTTTCTGCCCAGGAAGCTGAACCTTCTCTGTGATTGAGTTCTGTAAGGGCTATACTGAAGGAGTTTGTCTCTAGCTCTCAGTTTAGTGGTTGTTTTCTATACCATCTACAATGTCACCTGAACTATGAGCACTAGTCTAGAATTGGATTTGACAAAACATCAAAGCTAAAATGATCTTCATCTCCCATGTCCTACTTTTAAGATCTAGGACTGCCCTATGCCTAAGTCTTGTTCTGAAACGCTTCTTGTTTTTGTTCTACATCTTTGTTGTTGTTTCAGAAAATAAGGTCTGGGCTTGCTTTAATAAAGAGAAAATGAAGAACTTAATGTATGCCTGTTAAATGATTACCATTCTGTGTAACAAATAAGACAAGGATCTTATGGTGGAAAAATTGCATGTTGTATAATAAAGACTACAGATATGGGAGACTTTAAAAAGCCAATGGGGGCTAGGGAATTGATCTAACAATGCAGTGCAACCAACGTTAACAGGACATAAATGGACTTTCTGATCTTTCTGGAATCTGTTTCATGAAGTTAACATAGTAGCTGCTAGCTGTAACTCTCTGTGGACTGACATAGAGAAGACACCCCTTAGTCCATTTCTCTATCTACTTTAAGAAGAGTAACTGTTTTTCTTCTAGAAAGTGTATGCTCATTATATTAGACAAGTAAAACATTTCATTCTCTATTATACTCAAGAATTTATATAAAATTTAGCATGTTGCTAAGTGAAAACAGTAAGGCAATGCAATTAATTCTGAGGAATTAAAAATATAAGTATTACTATAGTACATACTGATACATCCCAAGCTACCCTCCATGGAAAGGAGAGTTTAATGTGCATTAACAATAAATATAGAAATGCTCTAGTATCTGAATGGATGACATGCTCTTTGTATAGGTTTCTGCTAAAGTCTCCATTTTGGGGGGCCATTTACACTATTGCCTTGTAGATTTAAAGATGACAAATATGTTGATGCTTGCTTTGATTATTTCATTTTGATTCCACTAAAATGGTGGCTGCTGTATCAAGGAGCAGAAATCCATTCTAACTACACTTTCAGGAAATTATTAGCCTTTTTTGACAATAACAATGAACATTTATGAACACTAATGAAACGTAGTGCTTTAATCTACAGCATAAACAATTACCTGCTCTGAAACATCTGTTGGAAATACTTGTAGATTTGATGGAAATAGGAGGTATCATTCTTCCTCGGAAAGGTTTCGCATAATTATTCTTCAGGCATAAAAACTTACAGCTCAGTAATTCTTTCAGAGATCTTGCACAATGAGATCATGTCAATACCAGGAAGTCAGAGTGACAAGGAACATCTCCAGGCACTGGGATACCATCACTTACACTACAGAGTTTTTCCAGTGTTCCCCAAAAGAACCTGAGCGCTGTGAAAAAGCCTTTGCACAAAATTTTGGAGGTTTAAAGAATTTGCTATCCTGGCAGCAGGCTGCAGCATCAGCATGCCAGCTTACCCTCAGCACCCAGAAACATTCCCAGGCACATTTAATCCATTAATATAAATGCAGTCCAAGAGATTCAAAAACTAGTGACATTCTAGTCACTATGAGCCCCAAGAGTGAGTAGGAGAATGGGTCTTCTGTCAAGAGGTAATAAGGCACCCTTCCCTTCCCAAAGCTGTTGTATTCCAGAGTTCTTACTTTGGATGCAATACAGATTGAATTTATTTTTTCACTGTTTCATAAAGCAGATAAGAAACTTGACATGTAAAATCTTTTCTACCAAACAATGTAAAAAACTAATGCAATATTAATCTGTAAAATATCAAGTATAGCCTTTTTAAGCCAGAAATAGTTTTTGCTTTTATTTATGCTGCTGTTCTGCATAATTCTAGACACATGTATTTAATAAAAATTATAAAAATATTTGAAAAATAATGTTATTGACTTAAAGCAATTGGCACTTCTGGCAAAATTTAACAGTTGATTTAATTCTCTGTACAAGTTTTTCAAGAAGTAGGTCAGTCTTTTGCATATTATTACTCATATATTGCTTTGTTGAAATGACATGCTTTTGTTCTGAACTGAACAAGGGTCCCAAAATGTTTCAAGACAGAATGTAGAATCCAGAAATTTTGTGTAACACATTCTCCTTGAATCAATATTTGCATTGCATTGTTGTTGTTATCTCTGGACAATCATTCTATTCAGAAGGAAGATGCTTAATTTATTTTATCCTTTGGAAGGCCAAATATTGTGACATAAACTTTTTGATTTACTGAAGGTATTCATTGAAAACTGCTTGGCAGAAAAACTATGTTCCAAAAAGTCTGTGCAAGAAGGAGAATTCCAGAAAGTCTGTTCAGAATTATTTGTTATTGGAAGGTCTTCAGGAAAAAATACCCTCACTTTCCCACAGTTCTCAGTCAAATTATTCATCCTTGATTAGCATCAAACTAGTAAGGAGATCCAGTCTTTGGCAGCCAAAGAGGGCCTTGGCAAGTTTTCCAACTGTAGCACCTTTAGAGCCTTCCCTCATTTCCCACTTAAGCAGCATTTGGTAAACTTTTTCTTTCAGTCCATCTCGTTCATAATCATGATCAATTTCATCAATCTCGGGATCACAGAAGCCCAGTTTCCGAGCACAGTGCTTCCACTGCTTAGCCAGCTTTTCTCTCACTAGATTCAGATGTTTGGCAGTCAGGACAGTAGTATCATCTGCAAAAAGAAGAAGAGTGTAAGAAAATGGCATTTTTTAACATTTCTTCTGCTCCTTTTGCTATCTTTCCTGTCCTCCCACTATTATTTATTGGTAACATCTGCAGACAGAATCTTAGTGATATAACCAGAAGTGGACTTCATGGAGGCAGCATAACCCAGCAATGCCAGGAAAGAAATGCCCAGTCAGAACATGTGTATTCCCACATCAGTTGCTGGACTTGCTCTTTGATCTGAAGCTATCATGGTTTGTGATGTAAACCTGCAAGACTGAAAAACCCCTTCCTAGGGTTCTTAAATAGATGTATGGTGTGTTTTATGTTCCAGGACACAAATGATTTGTTTACTTAAGAATATACAGAGATAGTTTAATTTGGTATTGACCAGGGAAAAAAAATTAAATTTCAAAATCTTCCAACTTCTACCTGAGTGAAGCGGTCATAGCTCTTAGATATATGGTTTAACTTCAAGATTTCCCTGTGTGATGTCAGGCACCGGACTCTATGATCTTCATATCTCAGGATATTCTAAAATTTAAACTGTAAGTCAGGTGAGGACCTCCAATCATAGCCTTGCTTTTACCAATTTGAGTGCTTCATACATTCCAAACCAAATGATTCTTGGATAATTACATAGGGAGAATATATGAAAACTAGGGAGATATTTTTCTTACCAAATATACCCATTGCTTCATATTGTCTATAATTTGCTTCTGTAGCAGCAGGAGAAGTGCTGATGTGCTGATTGTGCTCTTCAATCTTCATGTGGTTGTAGGATCCAATTTGAATTCCAGAGCTGTTACTAATGTTGTATTTGATTGAGTCATCTGTATAAGGGACTTTAATACAATTTTATAAACAACTGCATGTGGTTCAAAATGTCAAGAAATAACATAAGGAGGAAGAATGTTCTACTAATAAGGGAAGGGATTAAATGTTTTCATTGCATTAATGCAGAAATAGCCATTTATGGCAACTGTGAGCATATTTTCACTATGCAGTGTGATACAAATGTATTTCAGTGAAAGCCCAGTCTGTTCTATAACAAAGTGCCATAACCAACCTTTACATGCTGATAATTACTGGACTGTAAATAACGTTCCCTGTGCTTTGTAAATGTGTAGCAGCAGTCTCACTTTCTGTTGGCCAACAGCTTCGGGGGGTCAGCCTTTACTTGAATGCTTTTTTCTTTTAAACCTTAAAGCTTCACTTCAGCTTTAGTTTTTATAGATGTAGGTTCAGGTTTACAGTTATGACTTTGAAGTTCTGTGAGACTACAGTAAATTATTTCTTGTTGCTCATAAGAAGTGATTAGTTAAACACGTAATTTGGTCTTTTGCTTACTCTTGTCTGATTTCCACACATAACATGAAACTAAGTCACTATTCATGTTAGGTGACATCAGTTTTCTATTTTCTTGACAGTGTTTTCTGAACTCTGTTTGGATAATCATCCATTAAACATTCTAACTCTAGTTTAAATGGTGAATCTCACAACCTGGGTCTAAAATCAAAGTACAGATATTTAAAATGATACACCAAGCTCTGTATTTAATCACACAAAATTATGGTTAGATGCACAAACATTCTTGTTGCACGCTCAATTGCAATGTGAAGTGTGGAAATCTATGGTTATGTTATGTATGAAAATTTAAGTGCACTTAATTTTTGTTAACTGGAGGCTGCAAGTCAGAAATACTTGTATGTATGCATGATTGGTTTCTAGAAGTTACAAAAAAAGGAATGCATTTTATCATGTCTCATAACATTATGATTCCTGTAACCTTTTCCTTTTGTAGCTAAAAAAATGAAGAAATCTCATACTTTTTCTATGTTCTTATCTGGTAACAAAATGAATCTAGCATAAGGTATGAAAATGTGTACAAAATGCTTTGTCAATATTAACAGCAAAACTTATTGTGCTTATAAATCTCCTTTCCCAAGTCTCTACACTTTGCTGCTTGTCACGTTTGTGTCATCATCTAAAGACTCTAAGGGGTCCAAAGTCAAGAAGACAAAAACCTGCTGTTTCAGGTTTTCTTTTTAAGTGTAGGCCATTTACAAACTGGACAAGCCTTGAAAGGGTTAATTAAAGAATTCAGGGTGCCCCAAGCAACAGAACTTGAAAGAAGCATATATTAACAACTCCTGAAGGACATAACACCATTTCAGGGGTTCAAGACAGTTGAACTGTAGAGACCTGTGCCCCAATGAAGGCTGATCAGATGAAGCCTGCAGCTAGAGAATCGTATTAAAAATCCAGAGCAAGGCAGGACAAAGTGTCCCAGATGCATGTGTGGCTCAGCAGTTGGGGCAGAGTCCCAGCAGCTTGATGCTTAATCTAAGAAAGTGACTAGTTTAGGTGTGCAGGAGATTTTGCAATGCCTTCATGTTCTTTTAAAAGAAGTTCTTACATATAAGAAGATGTTGTCCTTGATTCATCATGTTTAATGGTGTGTATAGGTTCTGCTAGAGACAGGAATTAGTTTTACATACTGGTACTGATAACTTCAGCTATGGTTAGAGGTATTTAGCAATAACATATATATTTCAAGTTCCTAAAGTTTTTTGTTTTGCTGGTCAGGATGCAATGCATAGCAGGTTGGCTACCAGGATAGATGAAGGCTACAGCACTTACCTGGGCTTACTCCTGGTGAGCTAGGATAATATGCAAAAGTTCCCCTTGTGAAAGAAGTGGAATCCTTGCTACCTATACAAAGAGAGAAAACAAAGAAATGCCAAAAGCATTACGTAAATAAAAAAGCAAATGTACTTAACAATGACTGCCATGTTTGTAAAAGTGAAAGTACACAGTGCTCTCAAATACAGAGAAATGAGAAGCTTTTTAATTAGCAGGATTGTATCTCCTTGAATAACTCTAATTTAAGCAATGATCTCCTTGTGGTTTTTGCTCAGTGACTAATAGCCTTAACCATCCTTGGATCCCAGTGAGGGCAATGGGCTTCCACATGGGCGTATGGATACCTGGTGGTGTGGATCACAGCACACCGCAGTTATGGACTGAGCTGCCTTGTATCAGGTATTCCAACTGGAAAATTCCAAACTACCAAGTGTGCTCCTACTGCTTAGTGCTGAGATTGACTGTGGTTTATATTAGCACATTGCTTGTGACCAGCTCTAGCAAAGGCATGGGACATCACTGCATCTTCTGTCGGTGGCAGTAATATCTGGCAGAGATATAACTTCCAGCCCAGGGATGCTCACAGATGAGCTCTACAGCTCATGATAGGGCAGCAAGAGCGTCTGGGTTACAGTCACGGAACAAGTCAGTGGAAGAGCTGCAATGCTGTTCTGCATCTCGGTCTGGTATCTGCTACACTGTTTCACACAACCTCCCTACAATAACTGTTTTCCTTATTCCTTTCCAACAGAAGGTTTTTCTTTATTAGTGATGTTTACAGTTCTAATGCCTGCCTTCTGACATAGCAGTTCTCAGATTCATTTCAGCAAATAAAGTCACATAAACAACTAATCAGAGTCTCTGCATAAGTAATTTAACAGACTAACACCTTTGTGGCATTCTGCTTGTAAAAAGCTAGGCATTCTTTATTTTCTTGTGAGATGACCTGGAAAATAATACCATACTAAAAATATCCAATATTTAGTAGGAGCAGGCTAATGTATCTCATGCTATCTCTAGTTCCTAAAAGTTCTATCTCGTAGGTCTCCTATTACCACTTATTTATGTTTTGCCAATGCTCAGTGTTCTCTTCTGTCTCCATTTCCATACCTTTCTACTACATGGCTTACTAGCAAATACCAATAGAAGCTCCCCCTCAGTACCAGACAGAGCTCTCTGGAGAAACCAATTACAAGCCTTAGCTCCTTGCTGGCTCCCTAAACTTAGGAGTCTCTTGGCTTGCTGCAAATCAAGCTCAAAATACCCATCTAATTTCTGAAATGCTACAAATGCTGTTTTTGAATGAGCAGAACCTATGGTATGAATGTCACATTTCTGAGAGTCAAAAGTTCTCCTTTGCTTTCCTAAAATGACGGGTAGCAGCTCTTGGTTTTGGGAGCTGCTGTAGCAATACTTCCTGTGTGCTATGACTTGGCTGGTAGCTGAGGAGCCAGGTGTTGGTTATCCTGCTCTTCTATAACACTGGTGCTTAAGAAATGGTTCATTTGAAATGACAGCCTGAAATCAGTGAAAGCAGCAGAATGAAGTCAAAGCTGGAGTGTTTCAGAGAGCTAAGTAACCTCAGGTAAACAAAGAGAATTTCATGAAATAAATTCACCTTTGCTACGGGTTGTTCCTTAAGCTGCAAAATGCTCTTGACCACTTCATTTAATAGACGAAAAGTGAGTTTTCAGAAACATAGGTGTTGGGGAAAGAGGAATCTCACCTGTATCTGTGTCTGAATTCTTCGAATACCAGTTTACATTGGTTTGTGACTGCAGGTTTTGGCCAGATTCTGGCACAGGAGGTTTACTTAGGCTAAAGTTGCTGGCTAAACACAATCCATAGAGATCCTCTGGGTTTCCTGTTAGAAGACTGTTACGGTTTGGCCCATAAAAAACTGTTCCCTGGTTTGCTGTTGTTGCAGCTGCCCGTGACCGGAAGTTTGGATCAGGGTTTGATCGAACATATGGTTTAGTGTTTGATCCTGCCTGTGACCAGAAATTTGGATCGTGGTTTGACCAGACATATGGGTTAGTGTTTGATCCTGTTTTTTCAGCTCTTGGATGCAGTTCACTCTTCTGGGAAGTAGGAGATGGCTTTGCAAACGGATCGCAGGAAACTCTCCGTCTCCTTTCTTCCTCTATCATTTCAGGGGTGTGTAGTACAGGTGGAACTGCTTTATCCATCCGGCTCCCAAATACATGATAGTTGTATTCACACTGAAGTTTTCTTTCTAGATTATCAGCAGGTACAAAAGAGGTCTCGCAGCTCTCAACAGGCTGGTTTTTGGGGGAGGCAGCATACAGGGCTTCATTAACATGACTGGTCTCGGGACCTTGAGAGCTGTGTAGAGAATTAGGCTGATCTGAAAGGGAGGAAAATTAAATATTTGGAAAACATCCAAATTGAACTTGTTGCAATGATACTAGAATCTGTTAACCTACCTTTATTATTATGGTATATATAAAAGGTGAAAATATAAAATTACTTTCAGCATAAGGCATTCTATAAAATAAAACATCTCTACGGAGAGTATAACAGATTTATATCCAGAAGTACAGATTTGTTTAAGCTGTAAGTGTCAAAATCTCACTCAAGTGGTGTGAGAATTTACTGCACACTCTGCTTATATTGACATTAAGTTTTCAACCACTGAAACAAACATTCCTGAAGGCATTTGCAGGGTCTGATTTACTGGTGTGTCGCCACTAGCACTGGAGTTTAATCAGTGCAAACCTGAAGTATAACGGGATGGAAAATAACACCTCTGTAATAGCAGGTATAACTTCATACAAATAATTTGTCATTAAAATCTTATTTAATAATGATTATGGAAAGTATCCTGTCTGGGTATTTTGTGATGAATACTTTTTGTCTAGTTTATTCTTCGTGGTCCCAAAGAATACATTTTTACAAGTAATGTCTACCAGATAAAACAGTCTGTGTCATCTACATCTTTCAAACTAATTCTCAGTATCAAAAGAAGCTTTACTTCAGTCTTGAACCAGATGGAGTATGATCTGGATCATGCTGCAGCATTCCAGATAATAATGTAAAAATCTGCTTGTTATAACTTGTACTTATATTTTTAAGGGTAAGACCACAGATGCTTTCTTCAAGTTCTGAAAGCTTCAAACTTTTCTAGAAAACATATTACAATGCCTAAACCAAGTGAGTCTTACAAATCACTGTAAAATTGGAATAAAATGTATGTATGTGCTTCTATTTAGCTCAGATAATGCCAACGAACTGATTTTTAAAGTTTTTTTTTTAATGTTTCTTCCCCAAATTACATGATTTCAGGCCATATTAGGCAGCACCAAAATTAGTTCCTTTTGATGGTTGTATATTAGTACACCTTCAATCTGAGTTGCTCTACTTCTTCTATTGCCACTGCTAGAGAGGGACTGGGAGGAATAAGCTAATACTGAAATAACCCCATCAAAAGAGACAGCCATTAGCAATTCAGTATTAGCATAAACGATACGGCATCTGTTCTCCAGGGAAAGCTTGAGATGTATGAACAGATCCTGTGGGATGCCTTTCACTACCACTGTCTGAGTAATGCCCACTGATTAGAGAAAAAAACCCCAACTTTGACTGACAGGCTGCCAAGATAGCATCTTTCTGCAGTGTAGATTCACAATAAAGCTTTTCATACTTAAATCACAAGAGCATCTGCAATCTGCAGCAGTGATACATGATTGTTTCTGCTAAGCAAGTGTAACTGTGCTCATTTAAAAATACAGCAGTGGGGCTGCCCTAAGTCCATCAGTTCCACTGAGGAACAATTACATTAAACCTGACTCTGGGAAAGATTTATTAGTTGCATGTTACAGTTTAACATTATTCATTTAATAATGTATTTCAAGTGGTGTGAGTTAACATCGCAGAATTTTATTTCTACTGAATTTTATATTATTTCTTGTAAATCAGTGTTGCAAATAAGATTCTATGTCCTTTGACATTAGGAAACTTTGGTAAAAGAATTCCAGATACACTACTACAAAACTTTATCATTACATATTAGTGAGACACCTCTATAAAATCACAAAACATGCAACCCATTCAAGCCTTGATAGAAAATAGGAGAGGAAGGAGAGAAAAATTAGTGCTCCTCAGATTCCTTTGAAAGCAAGGTAATAGCATTCATAAGAAAGGATGCAGTGAGAAAAAAAGTAAATCAAAGCCTACAGAGCAAGCAGTTGGCATAAACAAAAGGATGGGAAGAAAGATGAAGTATGAAAAGTAATTATCACAGTGACCATTGAAAAGTCTAATGTTGAACAAAATTTTCAGTGTGGAAGATGAAAGCAGAATACTGTAAAATAGAATGGGTTTGAACTGTAGATGATGGAAAATTTATAGTAAGTATGAATTCTGGGAAGAAATTTAATCTTTTCAGTGATGACAATTCTTTCTGAAGTGCTGAATAATTGAGTTTCTTCATAACCCCTTAATGGTAAGGTTACTTGCTTTGTACACAACTTTATCTTTGGCAAAATACACAGGGACTTACCTACTTCACCATTACTGGTATCTTCTGGTACAGCATCTATTTGGAGGGATTCCATTCTATTCAGCAGCTCATTTGACTCGGGCCATATTTTCTGCATGTGAGAAAGAACAAATGATCAAGTCATAGGCAAAAGCTTAACTAAAGGGAGTACCTGTAGAACAAGGAGTTTAGAGGAAATTTTCGAGAAGAAGCAGTACAATTTCCTTTCCGTAAACACTCACTCTCACTGCACTATAATGAGGGCGAAATCTATTCCTGTTCTATTCTTGTGATGTTCCCATTATTCAGACTTTACTGGAAATAATTTTTTTTTAACGTGGAAAAATTATTTCTCAAATTCACCAAGTGCTTCTTACTTGTAAAATAATTTCCAAAAGTAGGGTTTGTGTTTGTGGTTTTTTTTTAATTAATTAAACTCAAGAATTACTTTCACAGATTAAAAGCCAACAACTCCTATCTATCTCTTCCCCAAAAAATCAACATCCTTCCAAAAGCAAAAGGTGACATTTGGAAGCACATTATAACTGTAGGTCCTTGGATTTTACTTGAGCAATTGAATTGCTTGAGCAGGGGGGTTGGACCAGATGACCTCTGATCCCTTTCAACCTCAACCATTCTGTGATCCTTTTAGTTAGGAGGCTGTGGACTCTGCTTGCATGATTGCTGGGGAGGAGGGAAGGGAAGTTATGCCCAAACCCTCTAACTCATGTTGCTACTGAAGCTGTACTAGTAATTCACCATATTGACTTGCCTTGCATGCTCTATTCACATTCTGTGCCCTGATTGTAATGGATGTGTTCCTTCCTGAGAAAGTAATAAACTCACAGCCCATTTTCTAAATAGTCATTCTGTCCCTATGACTTGAGAGGTACATCTGTAGAGAGCTAAGGAAGCTAGTACAACTGGCCATGATCCTCATTTGGGGCTGCTATCATAAATTAGACATATATACTTCACATTGTAAGTCTGGTCAAACCAGACCAGGAAATCTGTTTCATCAGTTTCATTTTGCAAAACTCTGTTGCTTTTTTGAACAGTCACTGGTGCTTTGTAAACATCACATGAAGTGAGAAACTTTCATTACCACAATTGAAGACTTGGTGACAGAAGAAAGCACTTTCAAAAAATTGTAAAAGAGTGGTTTCACAAGGAAGTTTTTTTTTTCCTTAGTTAAAAATACTGTGTATGTACTGTTCTGAGCCTCACTTCACTGCAAAGGAGTGAGTGCCAGGAGTTCTCACCAACAGCTGTCAGTATAGTGAAGTGAGTTAATTTGTAAAATCTGTAATAAAAAGGTTCCATAATCATCCTAACTGTTCAAGAAGTTCTTATTCTCTTATTTTCAGTCAGGAAATGATTATTTTTATCATAATTTATAAAGTTACAGTCAAAAAAGTAAGAGAAACCAACTTGGACAGTCAGGAAAACCACTGAATTTAAATTTTATCTGTGGTACAGTTTTCTGGTCTCAAGCAGGCTGAGATTCATTAGACACTGCCTGAACACAGGACAAAACTTACCAAGAATTTTAAAAGTTACTTTAAATTGTATTCAGCGACTTTTGAATTGCTAGGAATAACATTTTATTTCATGAGTGAGACTTAATGAGGAGCTTTTGCAAAGTATCATCATAGAATCAGGGTGTCACTCAGGTGGAAATTGACCTTGGGGGATCTTGGGCCCACCTCCTGCTCAAAACAGGGTCATCTATGGGATCAGAGTTGGTAGCTCAGAGCTTTATGCAATTGGATATTGAAAACCTCCAATGATGGTGACAGGACAATCTCCTTAGGTAACTTGTTCCACTGCTCAGCTGTCCTCAGAGGGAAAAGTGGGGCTTTTTCCCCTCTCACATCCAGTTTGAATCTCTCTTGTTTCCATTTATGTCTGCTGTCTCTAGTCCTCACACTATGCACTGCTCTGAAGAGCACGGCTTTATCTTCGCAATGAACTCCTCATACATAGGGGCAGCTTGCTATTTCTTTATGTTCCACAAAGCCATTGCATGTCTGGGCTGAAACAGCCCCATCTCCTATGGCAGGACTAACAAGTGCTGAGCTGATCTGCTTCATCTGCTGCCTGTGACTCCGCTGGTGCTAGTCAGGCCTTGGCTGGTGCCCAGGTCGCTGCTCACCTGAGCATCTTCTCAGAAGTGCTGCTCCCTGGCTGGGCAGCCATTGGTTGGCCCTGAAGCCAGGGGTTATTTAATTCCAGGTGCAACATGTTGTATTTGACCTTTCTGAATCTCACAAGGTTTCTGTCACCACATTCCTCCAGCCTTTTCCTTGTGACTGTATTGGTTTGTCCTTCTAGTTTGGTGTCACCTCCACACCTTATGTGTGGCTCCATTGCTTTCTATCACCTCACTGATAAAAAGAGTACACCAGGGAAGGTCCCAGACCCCTGCACTACTGCACCTGCTACTGGCCTGCAGGTGAAGTAGGACCAGTTAAACTGCTGTCCTCTGAGACTTGCCATCCAACCTGTTTTCATTTCCTCATCCAGACAGTAACATCTGAACTCAGACACAAGAGTATTTTGGGCGAGAGTGTTGATCTTCCAAAAGTTGAGATAAATGACGTGCACTGCTCTTCCCTCATTTACAAATCATTTTATCACAGAAGGAAACCAGGTCGGTCAAGCATGATCAGTCTCCAAGTGGCAGAATCTGGCCATAATTGGGGTTGGGAAGAGAGGATGTGGGGAACTGACACCACAAAATGCTTAGAAAGTTACTCACTTTTAAATTCTTCAGATCTTCTTCGATATTTTTTCCTAGATTTTGGTAGTAAAATGGCTTGTATCTTTCACTAATTTCTGCAAAAAGAAAATAACTAAGTGAAAGTGGTTTTCAGTGGAAAATAAAAGTGACATAATCTTAACAATCTTGATGGATAAGGATTGAATAAAAACTTCTATCAGGTCAGAAACAGCAAAGTTATACGTATATTTGGAATTTGTTCACATGGTACATATAACCTTAAAACAGTAACAAGAACAGGATGACTTCCACAGATTTTTTTTTTTGGTTGTTGTATTTCTTTTTAGGGTGAAACCTCTCTGTATGTGACCTGTAGCTGAGAGCACCTTTCCTTGACTTGCATATGGGAAAATTAGAAGCTAAGACCCAGTACTAGCATAAACTTAATCTATTAGCAGTAGATTATGTATGTTAAATATGGAGATAGTAGATGGGTTCCTCCTGGTACACAAATTTCCTCTGAGTATTTCAGTACATGCCTGCTGTATATAAAGCTGTTGGTGCCCCTGTCTAAATACAAACTTCAATTTCCTGTTATATGTTGGGGTTTTTTTGGGAGGTTGTGGTTTTTTTGTTGTTGTTTTGGAGTTTTTTTGTGTCAGATTTTTTTTTTTTTGGCACTATATTTTGAGATAGAAAGAAGAGATGAGGAGACATAGGATTTTGACTTATTTCCTGAATGCTCTTATAATTTCTCCTTCCCAGACCGTTCAGCTAAGACTTCTACTGACTGCAAGTGTTTTGGGATCTGACCATATGAAAGGATGATGAGCTAGTCAAAGTCAGTTGGATTGCTTATGGAACAATTACTAGGACAGCCTTTGAATCTAGAATATTTTGAATAGGATATTTTCTCAGTCATAGTCAAGATATACTACATCCCTTAATGTTAGCTTTTCTAAAAATTTCAGCAGGAAGATTATACTACACTGAAGAGAAATTATCATCAGGTATAAAGTGTCGTGGCTTCATCCACTCACTAGTATTTCTCAAATCTGTAAATGCTTGTCCCTGACCAAAAATGGTCAGGGTACAGCAAGCATGCTTTACAGGGCATGTGAATTGATATTTTGGTTTTCAAAGAAAAAAATTATATTTCAAGAGGAAAACACTCAAGTTTGTTTTGCTCCATTGCAAACTATTGATGGACACGAAACAAAAATAATGCTAAAGCAATGCCTTACCTGCAAAGGTTGGCCGTTTCTCTGACTCTTGCTCCCAGCATTGTTTCATTATGTCAATAATTTCCACTGGACATTTATCAGTGATCTCCTTTAAGTCTGGTCTGTTTCCATTTATGACGCCAAAGCAAATCTGGGCTTCATTTATACCATCTGAAAAATAAAATTTCCTATCAGATCCTGATGGCAGGTTTTGATACCTTTCCATAGGTAAAAGAAACAATGAAGCAGCTCCCTGTGTGTTTGTGGATATGTAAAATATGGTTTCAAAGATGTCCAAGTTACATCTACAGATATTTCATATTAGTGAATTTGAATCCACTGCCCTAACTTCCATGGATTAGAGATTTATTTTAAGATTAATGGATTTACTTTTATATGTAAGACATGCCCAGTGTGAGTAAGGGTGACAGAACTAGCTCCCTAGAACCTGCATCTAGCTTATGCTCTGCACTGGGTATGAACACAGAGATGGCCACATAGGTAACATTTAGCCATTTAGTTAGCAAAAAATCCATTCAAAATTATAAACGCGTTACTCTGGAATTCCACAGTTGGCTCCTATGTATGGCTAACATTAGTGCATGTCGAGAAGTTAGCACCATGCAGCTGAGAAGCGGTAACTGTGTGTGATCATTCCTGTTGAAAGAAAAACCACATGTAACTAGTCCACCTCAGGAAACAGTGGACATCTAAGTTTCCATTCTGGCCCACATGAGGTTTGTCTAACTTCTGCCACTGAGTCCAGTTTGTGCCCACACCATACAGATGTGAATAGATTCAGCTCACACCTGCATTTCATTCAGATTTTCTTGTCCATGCTTAGGAGTCAGAAATGATGCAACTAATGCCTCTTGCTGGCCATGAGGTGCCAAACAGGCCCTATTTTAGGCCATGGGTGATTTAATCTACTAATCTTAAATTTATAACTTTAAAGGCTTAACATTTGTAACTTCATTTTGTGATAGCATTCTTTCAGAAGTAACTTACTTTCATATGGTTCCTTGTTAGCAAAAATTGCCCAGATCACTATGCCAAAGCTGTAAACATCTGATTTTTCCACTGGTTTTGCATTAACACTGAGTAAATGCTCTGGGGCCATATAGAAAAGAGTCCCAGCATTGTTCTGGCAAGTACTCTTGATTTGCTTCTGTCGGACAGTTTCTTCATGGGTTAGCTTACTCCAGTTCTTAAAGGAGGCAACACCGAGATCTGCAATCTGAAAAATTAGACATGTCAGAGCTAGTGCTGTAATGAAGAGGAGATAAACAAGTATTTCATGCAGTGCTTAATTTTATAATTATTAATAATAATATAATAACTTACCTAAAAATGAAACACTAGAAAAAATGCAACTAAAAAAAGAAAAACAAACTATTTGCTTTTTTTGTTT
>NW_016690332.1:1894030-1911090 GCF_001604755.1 Lepidothrix coronata | reverse complement strand
AGATGGAAAAGGATAGCATGGAATAAGTTAAAGCAGGGATACCTGGGTACTGTATGTTTGACAAGGTGACATTACCAAAACTTTAGGGTGCAGTTTTGCAACTAGACTAATGGCTGTTGATGAAGAAAGAAATCTCTCCCTCCTTTTCCCAGTCTCCTATTATATGCTCCCTCTGCTCCTTTTGTTCCAGCACGGACACTTATCTGGGAAGAACTAGTGCAAGGCATGCAACCAGCTTGCTGAACCAAGTGCGCCCCAATGGAAAGGTAGCACTGCCAACAAGGTAAATAGTAATCTGCTGGTTTGGCTTCCTAAATCAGGACAGGGTGATCAGATTAGCACCAGTGCTAACACAAGGGAACAGAAGGTCAACAGAGGAAAGGAGAGGAAAAATGAAAGAAAATGAGACTGTCTCCCTTGGCCACAGGCAGCTGTCAAACAGAGCTGTGTAACCCAATTACTTCAAGTGAAAACTGAGGTGATACCCTGGCTCACTTCTAACACACTTTTCCTTTCTCTCTTGTTGCCTCTAACTAGCTTATTGTTCTTCTTGTGTTTCTGAAGCTTTGGGCTGCATTTAGAGGTCATGTATTCAGAGGAAAATGTAGGTGTCATGCTGCTGAGGAAGTAGCATGTCCAAAGAGTCTAAATTCATGTCTACAAGTGAGAGGAGGTTTAATGTGATAGAGGAAGATATGATATAAATCTTTCTACATTTGCAGTTTCCTAGAACAACTACTTCCTTTTCTAAATATTGACAGTGTTAGACATATTTAAGCAGATGGCTTAACAACAGCCACCTTAAATGATACTTTTGATCAACCTGCTTAAGGAGATCTGATCTGATTCTGAATTTAATCTTAGGTTCCACCTCAGTTTGTCATGAAGTGTGATGATAGCCTAGTTTGGTCTGGTCCATATAAGCAAGCTGAAACCCCAAACCCCATCCAATTTATATTTAAAGCAGATCATGATGGGGTTTTTATTTTTGGAAAAATAAAAAAAAATTTAAAAATTCTTATCTGCAAACTGCTCATACCGCACTTGTTACTATATTAACCTACTATATTAACAATTCACTAATTTATGTGTGAGAAATAGAAAATGACAGAGCTGTCTTCACAGAAATTTATTCTGTAGTTTCAAACTGTAATGGGGTGGTTATTTCAACAACTCACCTTGACCAGAAACAGGATATTTGATGAGGACTGCTGCATATTCCACTCAGGTTTATTCCGCAGTAGCCTCTATATCTATGTGTCTTGATCCAAACCCCCTCTAAAATTAATAGAAGGGTTTTGGAACAGGCTTATAAGCCATACTTTGAAGTAGTGTCCTGATGGTTTTTTTCTTTTTGTAGCTGCTGGATGTCATTTTAAAAGGATGACTAAGGGAAAAAAGAGGGATACAAAAGAGGAAAAGATAATAGGCAAAAGAAGGAAAGAAATAAAAAGAAGAAGGTAAAGGCAGGAGGAGAGATTACAGCAATCTAGGACAAAAGACATGATCCATGAGACATTCCATTTTGTTTCAATCTCTGTTTTAATGTTTGTTTTACCTTTCTAGTTGTTTTGTTATTTATAGCTCATTAATTCTCAATAATATTATTTTTTAAATGCCTTTAGTGATTTTTTTTCACAGTTGGGGGAATACTCTGCAAATCTCAGACTCAGAGGTTGTATAGGCTACCATATTTCAATGACTCATGGCTAACACTCTCTTAGTGACACTCTTGTCATGATAGCTCACTAAACTACTCTACCAATCCTACCACTTTAGGAACACTATGCAGTGCAGCTGAACTGAATTCTTCAACCCATATCACCAGCTTTCTCCATTTAAATTTTAACAAGTACCTTAATGTGGAAGTCTCTGTCCACAAGGATGTTTTCTGGTTTTAAGTCTTTGTGTACAAAGCCTTGCTCATGCAGATAAAGCATTCCTTCTGTGATCTCCAGCACAAAACGCCCTTTCACTGACAAAGGCAGTGAGAGCTAAAAGAAAGAACAAGAAATGCCATCTATTAAAAAATGCAGCTACAACCATCAAATTAAAGCACAATCTTTAAAAAAAAGTTTCTTAGTCTCAAGAGTACCTCTGCTCAAGCTATGGCAAAGAAGAACTGCATTGCCAGCTAGTCGAGAGAGGTGATTGTCCACTCTACTTCACACTGGTGTGGCCTCACCTTGAGTCCTGTGTGCAGTTTTGGGCACCACAATATAAGAAGGATATAAAGCTACTGGAGAGCATCCAAAGGAGAGCTAAGAAGATGGTGGAAGGTCTAGAGGGGAAGCCATATGAGGAGCGGCTGAGGTCACTTGGTTTGTTCAGCCTGGAGGAAGCTAAGGGAAGACCTCATCATGGTCTACAGCTTCCTCATGAGGGGAAGTGGAGGGGAGGCACTGTTTTCTCTTCTCTGTGAGGACCTTTCTGGGAGAATGGCATGAAGCTGGGTCAGGTAGGTTTACACTAGTTATTAGAAGGTTTTTTTCACCCAGAGGGTGGTTGTGATTTTTGGGGTTATCCTGTGCAGGGCCAGGAGTTGGACTTGATGATCCTTGTGGGTCCCTTCCAACTCAGGATATTCTAGGATTTTAAGGCCCTTCTTGGATCTAAATTTTGCCATTAAAGTAAATCTAGAGTCACTCCGTAATTACAGAAGCATTTTTCTTTAGAAAATTCTCCACATATCTCTACAAACACTTCTATAACTTTTTAACCTGTAACTGGTCTGCTCCTCTGTGATGCACAGGAAAGCCATAGTCATTGCCTGCTCTAGAAAAGGCAGTGCTGCCACTGGCTTTTTAACACAGAAGGAAGAATGAGAAAATAAAGGCTCCATTCTCTGGAGACAGCAGGAACATCCTGTCCATTTCAAGCACCTTATCAACCCTAAGAGATGAAGTAATTGACTGCTCACTTGCTGTAGCACTTTCATCATGTTCCCCCGGTCCACATACTCCATCACAAGTGAGTAGTTTCCATCTTCCAAAATGATACCCAGTAGTTTTACCACACGGTCATGCTGCAGTCTGCGCATAATCTTGCCTTCTTCAAGGAGGGAAACATTGTATCTGTAAAACAGAAATTACATTGAATTTAGGTGCCAGGCTAGAAAGAACACAGGGATGAAAACGACATTGACTCGTAAGGAAAACAGTGGCCAAAAATGTCCACATCCTTAGAGCCCCTGTATGATTAACCATACCTTCAGCTGATTTTTAATTGATACAGCTTTGTTCAGGCCAGATTATATTATCCAAGACTCTACTGCTTTACACAGAGACTGTCTGCTCAGCCTGATTTTAAGGCCTGCTTTTCAGAAAGTGCATAAGCATTCTTTTTATAGGTGCACTGCTGGTTGTGTATGTCCAAATCTTTGAACAGGCGTGGGATCAGGGTAGAGGTGAAAGAGCCTTGGAACAAGGAGGGTCAAGACCTCCTCCACTACCTCTTGTACAGGAAACTTACAGAGGTCTCGTTTCTGAGGGGCTGGTATTCATGTTCATGTTCAAAATAGATTTATTATAAGGGATCCACCCACACACTGGATGATAGCATTTGCTAACAATTACTGGTTGAGGATGAGTTCAAAGCCCAACTCTTTACCTGGACCTCAGTACAACCCATCAATAATCACAGGTACATAGCTGGGAACTCACTAAGGGTGCTAAAAAAGGATAGTATCCATTATATAATATACAAGAAAAGGTGGTATTTTTACTATTGCCCCTGTTCTAGTCATCAGACAAAAGCATGTAAGAAAATCTTGACACTATATTGTTTGCTAATGCTTTCCTACCCTGTGACTTAAAAGGAAACTGCCTTTCCCTCTGTGTTCTTCCATAGTAGGAGGAGAACTGATTGTTTTGTTTGCATTAGGCTCAGTTAAAAAAATTTGCAAAAGAATTTTGGTTCAGTATTTTAAGGAATGACAAAATTATGAGCCTGTCTAGTGAGAAAATAAAAACACAAACCCAAAAATAAACTTGGCACGCTTGTCCATTTTAACTGTGTTCATCCCAAACTGTCATTGCAGTCTACAAACTACTAGAATCTCTTAATTTGCTTTCCACTGGCAAAATAAAAACTCAGTTTATTTATTATAACCCAAAGTAGAAAGATCATGGAATTTTGTCTCTCTCTAGGGGATGACTCATGGGAGAGCTTTACGATTGTTATAGCTGTGAGGTAGTACAGCTGCAGCGTGACCTGAATCCACTGAAATCAACAGCTAATTCAATCCTTGAATTAAATCAGTGGGCTTAGCTCGCTCTGCTTTTTTCTCAAGGGAGAAGGTTACATTCTTGGTATTACACATGAGTAGTTGGAATCCTGTTGGTAGTTTATGTGCGTTTAGTTTCTAGCGGACATCTACAGTTGGATAACTGTATTGTAAACATATCTGCAAGTCTGAAAATATCATGTGGCTACTGAGTTCCTGCATTTCCTTAAGTGTGCAAGAGTCCTCTTGGTTCTTAAAAATTCACAGTAGTGCTCCCCTCGAAATAAAAAACAGGAACTTCTCTTGAACAATAAGCTAAAATTTAAAAAGTTGTCTCATGAGGAAAAAAAAGGAAAATTTGCAGGACAACTGCTAGCATTATCTTATTTGCCTCATATACAGTATCTCCAGAAGCCAAAGGCCCAAAATTATTACACTCTATTTAGATTTGTCTCCACTGAGTTTAGCAGACTTACACTAACTGAAAGATAAAAATCAGAACTGAGATCTGTAACTTACTCAGTGCGCTGTGGTCCTGTATACACTTTTTTTAATACTACATATCCATGTTTCTTGTGAAAGCATAAAGAAATGGTTCCGAATCCTCCAGCATCTAATTGTTTTTGTTCAAGCAAATCCTGGGTGTTCATGTGGATGTCTTCCAGAGACATGTTTGCAGTCTTTGTGGCTTAGCAATGAAAACTAATCAAGTACCCTAGTGCTTCTGGACCTGTAGTATAAAGGAGGAAAAAGAAGTGTCATGATCAGGCATTTAGCTGTTCCACTGAATAAGTGTATATGTAAGCATAAACTCTTGTGACCCTTATGAACAAAGCTGGAAATCAAAGATGCTGTGGTTCTTGCAGAATCATACCTAAAGATCACAATGATTTATCCTGTCAATCCACTACAGTTATATCAAGTTGATGTAAAAGCATTTCTTCACCTGAGGATCTCAAAGTGCTGTTAATAAATAGGTTTTATCCATATAATATGCAGTAGATGGCTACTGTCCCTACACTTCATATGTGCGAAACCCAAAACCTTGAAAAATCAAGGGCAGCAGTCCCAAAGGCAGGTAGTGCCCAATAATTCTGATAAATATTTATTTCACTTTCTAAATTGCCTTGACATGGGCCTGTCAGGTGCCAAGATACTTATATAACTCTAAGCCATGTTTTAGGCATCTTTGAAAACACAGCTCTAAAGAGTTTGCTCGAAGCTTAAACCAAACAACCAAACTAAAGTGTTCTCTGGAGGGTGAAATGAAGAGCCCAGCTTCTGTGGGAAACTTATTTTCACAGCTGTCTGAATTTAAGGAGACAAGTGCTAGGAAGGAATTTGGTGGGGTGCATGGCAACTTCTCCTCCACCCCTCAAAAAGAAGAGGAACAAAGAAATTTTTAAGGCTTGTAGTAACTCCTAAGTGCATCAAGACAAAAAGAGTGTTTGGGAATCTATGAAATGGGTAGATAAGTAAACCCCAGTGGATGCCAGATTAATTTTAAGCCTCTGGGAAAGCTGTGATGCTCTCTTGCCTAACATGTCCCTCAGGAGGTAAAACTTTGAAAGAAGGCTAGGCAGCCCGTACCTTCGGCACATGCCAGCAAACTGCATTGGTAGCAATGGTGCAAGCCACAAGCTCTGCTTTTCTTCCTCACTAAATTTTTAACTTAAGCACCTTACATCAGGTAAAGAAAGAGTTTGCTGAGAAAAAACAAAGTCCAAGAGACTGGCAGGGCTGCTCAGTTTCCATTCCTCTTGGGTAATTACTACACAGATACACAGAGCTGGGAGAAAGGCACCATTTCAAAGTGCCACTATCAGTAGATTGGCTTGTTTGGGTAACTAAGAGCTCTAAATAGTGTAGCAAAGGGATTCCCAAATTTTTCAGACGAACTAATGACTGCTAACTCCTGTAAACTACTGTGCACCTGTATCATCAAATCTCTGAAAAGATTGCTTAATGTTGTTGTGAACATCAGCTGCAGCCTAATTACAGCTGCTCAATTACCACAGCCTCTTTCTGGAGCTTCGGAACTAAGGAGTTAGTGAAAGTGAGTGGGGAAAGTAGGTATGAGCAGGAAGAGGTGCGTTTAAGTGCAGAAATTGTCTGATCAGTTCAATATTGACAAGCCAAAACAGGGAAGACTAAATTTAATTAAGAAAAAAAAAAGTTGTGCCTGTAGAAGAATAAAGCAAGAGCTTCCTCTTCCAAGTACATATACAGGCTCCATGGGCTGTTGCAGTACAGATAGGGAATGATCTCTCTACATCTGGAGCCATGTGCTGTCTTCAGGGTTTTCTTTGGCCTTCCTGACTTCAAAAGGATGCAGATTTTGTTTTACTGGAGTGCTAGCCTGCATTATGAATACAGGACTGAGGACATGACTGCATTCATTTAGTAAGAAGGTAAGCTCTGCTATGCATAATAATTGTTAGAGGAGATTGTTGTTGTGTTTTGTTTGTTGGGTTGTTTTATTATTTTTTAAATTTATTTACAATTAATCAAATAGCAGAATAGCAAACGACTCATAGCAGTGCCAAGCTGCTTCTCTCACAGGTGAGCTTTTGTGTCCCTGGAAGTTTCTGGTGATGGTTCTCTAGATTTCTTGGGGTGGTGCTCCTGACTTTTGTGCAGATAGGGTGGATGTAACAGGTACAAGGGCCTGAATTCAGTCACGAGACTTTAATGTGGCATAAACTAACATTTTGCTTCTTTATCTGGAGTCTCCTCTCAAGAAATTATTTGAAGCCACGTATCTACGTTAATTTTTCCGAGCCAACAGTAATTTTATGCACCTAGGTAGTAGTTATTCCTGTAAGAATTGTATGCACTTTTCTTGTAAATGCAAAGTAGATGTGTATTTTTGAATGGTGAATCTCTAGACTTGCACTAATACCACTGATAGCTTGGGGCTGCCATTCCATACCTGACAAAAAAAAATACCTGACAAAAAAACAGCTCTGCCTCAAAGTGCAACAATAAAAAACCTTGATCCTATTTACATTATGAATACCTGTTCCTACCAAGCAGCATATAACTGTAACTAGAAGTCTTGGAAATTCAAAAGAAATAATAACTTCTGAAATCATAAGCTATCTGCTGAAATGATCTGGATAACATTCAAGATGGGAGGGAACCCTCCTCCTTGGGTATGCTAGGATGCTATTACTGTTTTTGTTGTTGTTGTTATTAAGTAATGAGGTACTCTGAATAGAAGCTCTCTGACCTAATGACTTATTTCAAAACCAAAGTTTTTTTGTAGACTGAGTATCACAGGAAAACAATCTCTAGCCAGGCTTTAAAGCAAAGATTAGTTATTCCAGTATACTATTTAACATGAGATAATGGTTTGTGCTACCTTGAAATGTCAGGTGACAAAAAAATCAAGGCAGGAAGCTCAAAGCCTCAAGTACATTCCAATCTTACTTCTTTTTATTGAGATACAGGGTAATTCATGTGTATCCTCAGTACTTAGGATATACCAATGCATACATTAAGTATCTGTGGTTAAGAGAACAGAAATTTTGCAGTTTGATTTAGCCTACCCTTACAGAAGCTACACATACTTCCAGGGGTTAATTTGTGTTCTATGAGGTAGCCCAAAATACTTGATTGATTATAAAGCAATTTTTAAAATATACTATTCTGAACATCTGTATTACAATGGGTTCATATTTACCACATGCCAATCTGTGTTATGAAAATTCTGAACACTCGTTGCTAGAAGAGAGGAATTTTTGCCCAGTATGACTAGTGTTCTTTAGAGAGGGATAGAAGTGTAATAAGTATGTTTGTGGCATTTTTCTTTGTAACATCATGGTTATGTCCTCTCCTCTAGCCCCTAAGGGGCACAAAAGTTCCCAAGAGTCATGAGCTGGTCGTTAGGTCATATCAGGCCTGACCACCATTCAGAAGCAGTTTGCTTGGTTCTATTGATTTGTTACTGATCTGATGCAGATCTGACATGGCCTGTGTAGTTAAGGAGGATTGCTGCGCACATTAGCGCAGTAATATGAAAAATGGTGACACGCTGATTGCAGCCTTTGTGGTCTAATGATGCTCTCAGCACATAAATTCTTGAGAGGTGTTACAAAGTATAATTGGAGGAAATTAATGTGTTTTCAAGCGTCAAAACTCAAGGCCACTTAGTTATCAGTAACACAAGGGAATAAAAAACAGGAGGCAAAACAAGTATCTCCAATATGGGTACCAGGAGATAAATGGAAGAGTTGCTACAGGTGAAGACAAAAAGACTGCATGTGTGAAAGATGTTTCAAAAGCTGTCAGGGCATCTCAACTCTACTGCTGCAACTTTCATAACCAGTTCCATCTAAACCTTTCCCTTCCGCTCAGGTGTTTCAGCTCATCTTTTCACTGAGGAATGATTTTTTCTTTTTTTTTCCCTTTCGGAAATAGCAAAGAAAATACTTGTGTCAAGATCATGAGTACGTTACATAAAGGGGAGGAGGAGCCAAGACAAGGGAAGCAAAGGTGTGACAAAACATGTTATATTAGAAGCAGAGCAGAGGGAGCATGGAAGGGGAGAAGGGTGGGGTCTGCGCAGTGGCCGTTCTCGCAAGGGAGTTGGAACAGGCTGTCTGGGCAACGGCACCTCGTAGGGCCGTGGCTGCCAGAGACAGGCGCCGGCAGCTGGGCCGGGCCTGGCCCCGGGCGGCGTGCGCCGAAAGATCCGCTCGCCGCAGGGCCGGGAAGCCCTAATGCGGGGCTCCTCCGGCCTAGTTCCTCGTTGGCCGACTTGCCTTGTCGCCCTTCTCCTCCTCCTCCCGCGGCTTCCTGCAGCCGCGGCCGCCTCTCCTCGCACGCACCGCTCCCCCGCCCGCCGCTTCCCGTTCCCCCGTGCCCGGGCGACCCTCCTCGGCGGGGCGGGATGTAGCGCCGCAGCCCCGCCGGGCCACCTCTCCTCGGGGCGCGGCACCCCGGCAGCCCCCCGGCACCGCCGCCGGCGTCGCCGCAGTGCTTTCGGTTCCGGCATGTCCCGTTCCCGGCCGCCGTGCCTTACCGCGGGTGCGCCAGTCTCCTCCGTCCTGCCGCCTCCCCCGGAGGGCCCGGCAGCGGGCTCCGCCCTCGCCGCCCCCTGCGGAGCGCCCCTGCCCCGCGGCAGCGGGAGGGGGGCCCGACCCGGCCCGCGCCTTCTCGGAGCACGGGAGGTGCCTGGGCTCGCCCGAGGGCACCGCGGAGCTGCCGCTGCTCCGGATGCTGTGCAGTCACTCGGGTCGTGCGACGCAACGCGCGCCCTCCCACCGGGAGAGAAGGGCGCGAGCCCTGCCCGTCCTAGCGCCGCCGCCTGGGTGAGCCCGGTGCGCAGTGTGAATGGTGACAACCTGGCCACGGTACCGAGCCCGACAGCAGCTGGGTGCGTGTCGGAAACGCCTTTCGGTGTTGAGGATTTGGTGCTGAAGATGTGTGTGTGTGGGTTTGTTCGGGAAGAGTGGAGGCAGGAGTTTGTCAACAGGGTAACTGTAACACGTGCCAGTCCGGAGGACAGCTGGCGGAAGTAGATAACCTAAAAGGACCGACAAATACCGTCTAGTCCATTCTCCTCGGGAGGTCGGGTATGTTGCTAACACAGGTGCTTTACATAAGACCGATGGCTTTGCTATTCTTCCAGTGAAATGAAGGTGATGATAAGAAGTGTCTACCCTCTTTGCCGTGATCTTTCCCATTGTGGGCAACTGTTTCACGGCTCAGTATTACCAGGCACTACCAGAAAAACAGCAGATCAGTCTGGGACAGTGATAGCAGCCCACAAATTGTGTCCTTCATTTCTCCCTGTGATGGTCAGCAATGTAGTATCTGAACTCCTAAACCATCCATGTACCCCCATCTGCTCTTCTAGGAGAAGACATGGTCTGTTTTTTGTTTTCTGGTGGCCAGCACGTGCATTTGCCAGGGGCAGGGGACTCCTGCCTGTCAGCTTCCTGAAATGTGTCTTTTTGGAAAGACAGAAAGGACACAGTTGGATGTGGGCAGCTGTGGTTTTGGAGAGGTAGAATAACCTTGGTGATCACTTTCAAGATGAAGATTTCTCTCTCAGTATCGAGACTGCACTGTGTTGGACAAACTTAATAAATGGCTTCTATTCAAGATCTCTCAAAAAAAAAAAAAAAAAGCTGAGTGCAATTGTTTCCCCTCAAAAAGAAAAAAAAAGTTAGCAGTGGAACTGGCACATGCCCTGTTTTCCACTGATTCTTGATCAGCTGCTATTGAGACAGGAGTTTAATGCTCCAACAGCTCCAGATGCAAGGGCTGATCACACCTACTGTAATGAGGAGACTCAGGATGGAATCCCAGATTGCCAAACTAAGCTCATTGCAGTTTGTATACAGCCATTTCATGTACATTCATGTTATAGGTAAATAAACCAAATCAAAATATAGCAGCAAAATTTATTATAAGATTTATATAAAGCGCAGATAAGCAAATCAGCGCGCTGGGTGGCCTGGAGAGACCCCTGCTCTTCCTAACGGCCCACAAGCTCAATAAAGACAAACAGTAACTTTTATACTTTTTCAACTCCCCTCCCATAGTCACTTGTTAGCTTTTCATTGGGCTTGAGTTCGCGGGCTTCGTTCTGGTTGGTTCTGTTGCAGGCCCATTTTAATTGCCAGGTACTTCCCAGCAGTAGTTTTAATTAGCTCAAATGTCCTTGGAGCTGGGTATGAATATGGTGTCCAGATGTTCTCCTTGGCTCTTCTTTATCATTTTTATCCTTGACTCCTTGATCCTTGTTCTCTTCTTCTTTTCTAATGAGTACACTTAGACAATATTTTTAGAAAAGCAGGATATAGTATACGTGCTCAATAAAGCAAAATACTTTATCTTTGCCAACTAGGGAACTGCCAGTTGCAGGACAGTCAACTTATAATAGTAACACAGCAGTTAACTATTCCGCAGCTTACAACTCCCCAGTCCCAACAAAGCATTGGCTATAATATATGAAAAGTACAATATATATATATTTTGACGAGTAAATTTTACCGTTGTTCACTCATTACATTCACACTGTGAGGTATCACAAGGAGAGTGTTACTGAACCTGCAGTCCAGAGACACTGGGACATTTGTCAGCTAAATAAAGCAAATGCAAATATGGATGTGGTATCTCTGGTGGGCCAATCGTGCAGCTTTGGTCTTTTGCAATCCCAAACATTACAGAAATCTTTTGATAACATTTAACTTCTGAGGGTTTTTTTCCTTCTTTTGGTTTCGCTTGGTTTTTCTGCTTTTGAGCTTTGCATTGTGTATGGGGCTGAAGGCAGGGAGAAAGATAGCTGAATTTTTAAGAATTGTGTGGTTAAAGAGTTTGCATTCTCATTCAGTGGTGTTTTGCCAAGCAGCAAAAAGAGGCAAAAAAAGACAAATTGGCATTTATTTGTTGGTGTTTAGAGGTCAGTGCTGCCAGTTATGATATTCTCTCTTTAAATGAATAGGGAAAATAAACTGAACCAGAAATGCAATCTGAATTTACAGAGAAATCTCTTAATTCTGATTGAGAAGAAAGGAAGGTTATCTTGAAATGGACAATAAGGTCAATACATTTTTAGTGCTTTTCACAATAATGCATTTACATGAGCAGAAGTCTTCAATTTTAGTATTAATGAAAATTAAATAAGGCCATTAGTTCTCTTTTTACTTTAACTGAAACTTGCACTAATCTCAACAGAACTTTTACATACTTTGTACTAAAAATCTCAGCCATCTTATTAAAACTTATAGTAAAGAAAATATAAATACATAAAATGCTCACAAAACCCCCAGGTGTTTGACATATAGCTGATTTTATTGCCAGCAGGATGAAACTTGCAGGTTTCATTGCATTACTGGAAAAACTGTAGGGTCTTCTGTCACCTTTACTGAGTTTTCTAAAGAGATCTGAAGAGAAAAAGATTTTGAAGGGCTCTGGAATAATGATTGAGTGGGCAATGAGACAGAAAGTGAAGTTCAGGTTATTAAAGGGGTACACATGAGAAAAAAATTTACCCTAAATTGATGTATAAAATAATGGGCCTTGAGCTGATCATTACCACTGTTGGCTAAGTTGTAGAGTTACAAGAGATGGAAACATTAGCTAAAGCAAACCGTGTTTCAGAGATGATTATAAAAGGAGCAAAGAAAGTCATGGAGTTGACTCTGCATGTACCTCTGGTCCCCTCTTTTCAGTAATGGGATAGTGAGACTGGAGGTGTTCAGAGAAGAACAACAAGGGTGACCAAAGGCCAATGACTTCTCTTGGAAGAACAACTGAGCAGGACAGGACTCCTTGGCCTAAGAAGGAGATTATTTAGGAGTGGAGGTGATGCACGTGTACAAAACTCTGAGCAGTGTGTAAAAGAACAGATGGGACTGATCATTACTGTTGATTGGGAGGAACCAAACAAAGCTACTGGGAACCAGGTGCTTCACCCTCCCAGGGGTCCCTCCCCACTCCAATGCTTCATGCAAGGAAAAACTCACCTGCTGAACTTAGCCAAAATATATTGGCTGCTTCAAGTTGACATGAACTCAAGAGAATGCTAAACAAAATTCAGAACAGAGATCTATTATTTGGCTTTGTAAATATAGAGAAAATGTATGTACCTCAGGAAATTCCCCAAACTAAATGTAGTTAGCACCCAGGTCAGTATTCATGGGAAGTGCTTGCTATTCCTGACCTATAACCACTGTGGAGAAAAAACTCAGGGCTGCAGGATCCTTGTTCAGACCTAGCACAGCCACCGTGGATACTTAGATTACATATATCCAGGCTAATACAAGCGCCTAACGCTACCATGTGTTTGGGATCTAGCATGTATCTGCCAAATAGTGTCAAGGAGTGTATCCTCAATATACAGGTCAGTCTGTATTAGATTCTTTATCTAACAGTTAAACCCACTAAGCTCTGCAATTGATCCAAAGCAGTAACATGGGGTTTGACACTTGCAACTTCTGCTTTCACTTCAATTTCCTTGTTTCTTGAACAGTCTAGTAACTGTAAACAGTGAACAGGAGGATGATTCCTCTCCTATGCAATTTCAATATTTGAATTTGTCCTCCACTTTCTCATCAGGTAAGTTGTTTACCTTAAGTCTTCTGGCATGAATCTGCTTTCTCCACAACTTAGATGTATAACACTTTCCCGCTTAATAACTTTCACTTTCCTTTTCCTGTAACAGAGCTATTGAGCCAAAGCAAATTTCCTGCTTGTGTAACCTAAAGACTTTGTCTCACACACTCTGAAGTAGACATTACAACAGCTTTGGGCAGCACTGCTTCCCAGGGAATGTCTCCGCAGGAGGTGGCAGAGACGGAGGAAGATGGAACAGGAACATGTGACTCTTTGCTTTGTGAATATGTGGAAAAGCACAAGGGTACCCACAAGGCTTTCCAGCTCTCAAAGTCACTGTGCAACTGTACATCCTTTTGCACTGCTCATGATCTGGCTTCATAGCTCAAAGGCACAAGGTAGAGCCCTCATGGCCACTCCTGCTCTTTTAAATGACAAGTGTGAGTAAGGGCAGCATATTCCCTGGACAATTAAAAAAAGTGGCAGCTGGTACAAACAGCGTTAAAATAACCTTGGCCATGTACTTTACAGTTTCACAGGCAGCAATGGTATAATCTCCCATTAAATACCACATGTCTTATCAATCACACTTAGGCAGGATAATATCACTGTTTATGTGAGCAAGGAGAGCTTCACAAAGAGTTTTGCACCCATCCTTAATGAGAATCCCTCAGGAATCAATGAAGATAAATGCTATATTTTCAGTTAAGCTGCTAGCTGCTGTATTCCAGATTCTTAAAATACATTTGAATTAGGAGATTAGCATTCAGGTATTTAGATAGAGCATCCAAAAGAATGGAGAAAAATGATCTTCTCTCTGTAGTCTTGTAGCTGAACACTACTTGAAATACCACTCAGGAGAGCAGTTTATGGGTTCTTCCTTCCAAAGAGTCTTCAGACGCTGGGTCCAGCCAGTCAGCATCTCCTTCCTCTTCTCCTCAGAGACATTCTCTGGAGCATAACAGATGTGAGGTTCAAGGACTTTGACACCACAGAAGTGCATGATTCCATGCTGGATGCAAAACAAAGAAAGAAATGCTTCAGGAAATAGTGATTCTTTCAATTGAAGAACATGCATGATTCAAATCTGAACCTGTTTCTCTGACCCAGGATCAGGCAGGTTCTGTAAATCTGTGCATTTATCAGAGAAGGGAAATAAATTGCTTTTACACCAACAGAACTCTTCTCTTTGGCTGCTGTACTCTGTTCAATGTGCAAGGATCAGAGACAGCCTAACTTTCATTGTCCTTGTTGAACTTCCTCAGATTGTTCCTGGACTGCAGTGTCTTTCACATCTACTTCCAAATTGGGGCTTTGGATTTTTTTTAACCTTTTCCCTCTGAATGAAGGCTACTGCCTGTGGAATCAACTCAGCTTGCCATTTTCCCTCTGCGTATTTCTGAATTCAGTGTCGTGCTTCACGTTTTTGTCACCTTTATTTGCGAGCTCTGGAGCTGGACAGCTCCTCAGGGGCAGGCATCCAGTAATTGCAAGGGGTAGGAGATCATGAGTGACTCCTCTCCTGCCCTGCATCCTACATCGAGTAACCCTGGGGAACAGAAATCCCACACCCTGGAGATAAAGGAAATCCTATAATACCAGAGAAACTGAAAAGGCTGACAGCATAAGCTGCCTCCAAATTCTAATCTGAAGGAAGGGGCACAAAACAGCTTTAAACCTTACTGGACTTTTAAAGTAGTCTTGAGATTTAAGGCCCAGTTTATAACCTGCAGATGCTTGGACCGGGCAACTTAAAAATTATTTCTTACTATACTTCATATGAAATAAACAATATAGGAATTGCTAAATATAATTTGGACAATAAATATTGAGATATACAACAATGAAATATTCATACATTATACCTGCATGGGCCACAGAACATAGCGAATATCACCACCGATACCTCCATTTGAATACATTTCTTTGTTTCCTCCAGTGGTGAAAGAAAACAGGGATAATTTGTCCTAGAATTAAGAAAGTGGTGCTTCAGTTAGACACTTTTAAAGAAGAGTGGCTGAACAATTCAAGAGATATTCAGGGAAACCTGGACAGCATAGATTTCTAGAAAAGGGGGTGTCCTCTTCTCTCCCAGACCTTACAAGAATTGGCAGTTCTGAGGCAAGGTTGACAGTTGACTGTGTGTCCGGGATTTGAGAAGACACAGGTTAAAAAAAAAAAAAAGAATTACATGTCTGACACCCTCTGCATTATTTCAAGACAGCAAAAAGTCAGAGCTTTAAACAACTGCAATGGAAAAGAAGGACCAATGCCCAGAAGAACATTGTGCAAACCTTGACCTTAATAATCTCAAAAACATACCTGGAGCAAACCACCGTCATAACTCTTGGACAAATCATAAGCAAAGCCTTGGACCAAGACTCTGTCCATCCAGCCCTTCAGGATCGCAGGCATGCTGAACCAAAACAAGGGAAACTAGGCAAAGAGGAAATTACCTGGTTAGCACAGAGAGTCTGGACCACCCTTAGACCTGGTTCACGGGCCAAATCCTATTCTCTGAGTCTGTTCAGATCTTGTACCTGCCTTCTTCCAGCTCTCTGTCAGGAGAGGCAGTAACTGTGCTTGGCAACAGGACCTGAAATGCTTTCTGATTGTAGGAGTCTCAGGGCCATACCTGAGCATCTACAGCACACTAACACTAGGGTGCATGTGAGAGCTTCCACCCAGATTAAAGATGGAAAATGATGAATCAGGAAAGTGCCATTTAATTCAACCTTAAGACTGTACAGAATCACTGTACAGAATCCTATGTGTGAAATGCAAAAGCAACAGATGATCTAATGGCTTATTAGCAAGACTGACATCAGGTGACCAGTTCTGATCTGACAGTCTGCTGACAAATGCTGGGGGATCTTAAGATAGACTTACTTTCACACCCTGCTGATATCATGACTCCAAATCTCTTTATTGAGAAGAAAACTACTGCTTTAACACTTGGACCCTTAGTGTATAGATCTTCCAGTTAGCCTGTGGGACTACATCCCAAAGCTATCATGTCTTAATTGCATTATCTTGAACGCTTTATGGACTGTTTTTCTAGGAAGCATCACTATAACTAAACCATTTTACACACTGCAGCACAGAAGAAAAACTCTAAAAGCATTACCACATTTGGCCTAATTTGAGATGGAAACAAAGTGCAAACTGGACACTCACCACTGTCTCTACAAGTGGTCAGTTAAGTCAGCAGCAAATTTTGAATGACTTTATGGTGTCTATTAGAAGCTTCTTTTTAATAAATAAGAGATAATGCGAACAACACAACTGAAGTCTATTTAAAATAATGACCTGAAAAATCAGCAAGTCTGCTTCCTGCACCTTCTTTTGCTCTTCAACCAGATCTTTGGACAAACCTCCCCTCTTGTAAGCTTCCCACGTCTCCACACCATAATTGAACGCTTCCGAGTTGTGCAAGCGACCTGTGGGTAGAAGTGAAGTCATTCCTTGCCCTGGGTCCAGCACCAAGCCAGATAAGACTTAACTACAGGTTGCCATCTACAGCTGTAAATGGAGTCACTGCTTTCCGTTTTCCCCACTTCCTTTTCTTTGGTGGATATTCAGCATTGTCACATCTGAAGGTGATTTGATTTTAAAGTGGAGAGGAATGTAGAGCCTCGGAGTCCTAAACTTTCACCTTCCTGTAGCAACATTCCAAGAGCAATATGAGAACCTAAGCCTGGCTCAGAACTCTGGTGATAGAGGTGGATGATTTAAGAGAATTGTGCTAATTGTTCTGCCTCTGCCT
>NW_016690332.1:1887710-1891918 GCF_001604755.1 Lepidothrix coronata | reverse complement strand
ACTACCTGGAGATGCCAAAATGTCCAAGAGGCGGTAAGATTTATTCTGCAAAGTTGTCAGATTGTTTTCCTTTCGCTGGAGCGAAAGGCGCCTGGACACTGTGTTTGGGGAGACCGGAGTTTTCCAAGGCATCACTTACTGAATAATTTCAGTGGTTTGAAAAAGTTAAGACCTCAAAGTCACAACTAAACACAGCAGCAAGGCCCCATCCCTGAGGTGCCCTTTGCCCAGGCCTGGAGTGAGCAGCATTTTTATTCGCATTTGCTCTTACCTGCCATTGTCCGGGAGCACTGGGGAGCTTCTCTCCTGAGAATCTGGTATGGCCTGAGAACTCAAAGGAGAGACGTGCTAGTGAGAAACACCAGGAATAGGTGCGAGGAGAACCGCTGTTGCAGTGGGAAATGTACCGGTGTGTGTGTTTGCACACACACTCACGCACAGGCTGGCACTGGCCAAGCACGACCTGCCGGGATGGGCCGGGCCGTCAGCGTTCCCTGGGAGCGGGAAGGGTTCCTATGGCTTTCGGCCCTGGCCCTGGAATTCGCCTCCGGCCGCCGGCACGGCCGCCTCGACCCGTGGCTGCGCCGAGGCCATCGCGCCGCTCCCGGTCTCGTGCCGCCCTCTGGAAAGCGTTTTGGGAGCGGCCCCCGGATCCCCGGCCCCAGAGCAAGCCGGGGTGCCCTCACCTGCTCCTCGGGGCCCGGCGCACATCTGCGGCGGAGCTGGGAGCGGCTCTTCCCGGCGGCCCCGCTCCCCGGGCCCTGGGGCAACGCCAGCGCGGGGCGGGATCGGGATCGGCGCCGCCCGCGGCCGCGGTTCCACTCCAGTCCGCGCACGGTCGAGTGCACGTCCCCGCTGCTGTGACCGCAAGTGACACCTACATCATCTGTGGGGTTATTTTTTTTTTTTGGTTCTCAGGTCTTCTCCAGGTACAGAACTCGATCTTCATTTCTCCCTGTGGTGGTCAGCAAAGTAGTGTGTGAATTCCTAAACAGCCCACGTACCCATATCTGCTCTTCTAGCGGGAGCCATAGCCTGATTTGTGCCTTCTGCTGGCCACATGCATCTGCCAGGGGCAGGGGACTCCTGCCTGCCAGCTTCCTGAAAGTTGTCTCTTTGGAAAGGCAGATGGGACACAGTAGGACGTGGGTGGCTATGGTTTTGGAGAGGTAGAACAGCCTTAGTGATCACTTTCAAGATGAAGTGATCAACCTCCACAGTGCTAGACCAAGGCTACCTGGAATGGTTACTTATCTCCTTAGTCTTAAGTAAAATCCAGCCACAGTAAGCTTGTGTCATAATGGGAAGGTGACTTTGCATATATTTTCCTGGTATGAACTTTAAAGGCTGTGTTGTAGTAGTAAATTTTGCAAAGAGAGGTTTAATTTTTTTCTGCTTCTTCCTCTCCATTTGTAGTTTGCTGCCAGGTATCTCTTTAGAGGCTTATCCCTCTCCATGTCTCCGATGAATCCCAAATTCTGTAGGGACCTGAGCATAAGCATGCTGTGGCAGTCCCTTTCTGGCCCAGCTCTGCCTGGCCCAGCAGGGATGAGATTCCCATGACTCAGTGCTGAAACATTAATTCTGGGCTCCACACCCAATTTTCACTTTCTCAGAATTTCAATTTTCACAATTGCCACAAATTTTCACTGCAGTTAAGTTCAGAAGACAACCACTTGAGGTCTCCCCTAGATGCTGAGCTGTGGCCTAGCAACAAGTGACAGAAATACAAGGGTGTACATGTAGAGTATATTGAGAAGATTTTGTTTCCTCTTGGCTTCTTATTAAGCTCCAGTAAAGAACCACCTTTGCTCTGCATATCTCACTGTGGTACAATAGCATTTGCAGGTGTGGCAATCTGTTGTGTGGACAAGCTGATTAGGCCTTGGTTTATTCTGTGGGATATTAACAAAATGCTTTCTCATTTCATCAGCATCAATTCAGAAACAGCTATATTTTGGCTGCACAGTCCTAGGGAAGAAACTGGTCTTTTGTCTCCTTCCTGCATTTTCCAAACACATCAGAATTCCTGTGCATTCAAGCTGCTTTAACTGAGTATTTTAATACTCTTAGAATGATGAGACAATTATCCAGCACTAAGTTGAGTGCAACCTCAGCTTAAATTCTTTGCATCTCTTCTGTGTAGCATAGACTCTTTAGGCTTTAGAATATCTAACATAGAAGGATTTTTCTTTAAAAAAAAAAAGAAAGAAAAAATAAGCAGTACTTCCATTATGTGTGGTGTTTGTTATTGGCTGTTCCTCTCTTCAGCACAACCTTTCGATAACTAGTCTATTAAAAAGTACATTCCTCTGCAAGCAGGCAGCTCACTTCAGTGACATTGTTCCAGTAATAAAATATTAAAGCCACAGAATGAACTACCTATACCTGCCTTTAAAAGTTAGGTTTTTTGCAGACCTGCAAGAAATCAGTTTTGATTTCTCTAGGCTATGAGGCTTCTTGGTAACACAGTTAAGATGAGGATCTGTTTGTTTCCCTGTGTTTTTCTGAAGTTGCAAGCATGTTTGACCTGCCATTTCAGAACATCAAATAAAAGAAATTCAGTTATGATTTCTGGAAAAAATTGTCAGAGAAGAAGACCAGAGCATTGCCTAGACATCTGTGGGAGAGAAGCACCACTGACAAAAAAAAAAAATCCCCAGACTAAATGGGAGAGAAAAGCATGTTGCCCTTATATCCTTCTCCCCAGCTAGAAACACAGGTACAAGTTACTCACCTAATTCTAGTTTTATTCTGGTGAAATCAATGCTGTTTTGGCAGGATGACATTTTACTTATACCATAATGTGATTTAGCAGGACAATCATTCTTAATTCAAAATGGCTGTAACATTTCCAGTACTACTAAGAAAGTAATACTGCTACTTAATATCTCTCTCCTTATTAACCACAGACCACTCACTGTTGTTCCCCCATGTAGTAAAATTCTCCTTTGAGTTTTGCAAAGAGCCCCAGCGCAGTGTGTTGCCTAGCAGGCACTGAAAGCATGTCAGAACAAGGACAGTAACTCTTGGCACAGCACTCACTGTCACTGCACACTTGACTGGCTTCCAAAGAATTGCAAGAGCAGCACCCTTGTGTAACCTAAAGACACGGTGTCTCTCACATACCCTGAAGCAGACACCTACAACAGCTTTGGGCAGCACTGTTTCCCAGGGAATGTCTCCGCAGGAGGTGGCCCTTCACTTCATACCAGACGGAACAGGAACATGTGACTCTTTCCCTGCAGTAGCACTTCCCAGTCTGGTGTATCAGCTTACACTGTCAGTGCAGAGTCTGGGCTCAGCATGTTTATTATCCAAATAGCCCTTAAAGAACTGTGAGGCTGGGGTGTGACAAGACTGGCACAAAGAAGGTGTGGCAGATGCACATGTTGTATGCAGAGGCCTAAGCGTCAGTTGGCAGTGACTCAGGAGACTGTTCCTTATTTGGGCCACTTCCTTTTAATACCAAAGTGCAAAGCCAGCTGTTAGGTGAGCTGGTCAAAGCAAGAAGTTGGGTAGCTAAGTGAGAAACCTGCCCCTTGCCATATGAACCAACAGGGTTAACAGCTCTCAAAAATAATCCTGCTACAATTCAAGGTAAAAATCACGGATGTTAAGAGCCAGACAGTCCTTTTGTCCCACTAGATCCTGACCCACAGACAGACAGTGCTCCTGCAGGTTTTCAGGTAGGCATGCTGCCTTGCCAGCTGCCAGTGCTGGAGATCTCCAAGGAAGCCCATTGACTCTGATGGTGGAGGGGATGCAAATGCCCTCCAGACCCAAACACCAACCCTGACTGGTGTGAAGGGGCAGGAAGCACCCAGGATTCCTTTTTGTCTCCACTGAGGGCAACCAAAATAGAGAGGTCCCTTTGATTTTAGGAAGCTACTTAGTTTACAAATGGGAGGTGCAGTCTACAAAGGAAGGCAATTCATGCACCTACCACTGTACAATATTTGTATTTGTTTTCCCCCTTTTTTGGTAGGTGTTGTAGCTTTAACATTGCTTTGTGAATATGTGGAAAAGCACAAGGCTACCCACAAGGCTTTCCAGCTGTCAAAGTCACTGTGCAACTGTACATCCTTTTGCACTGCTCATGATCTGGCTTCATAGCTCAAAGGCACAAGGTAGAGCCCTCATGGCCACTCCTGCTCTTTTAAATGACAAGTGTGAGTAAGGGCAGCATATTCCCTGGACAATTAAAA
>NW_016690332.1:1883320-1886538 GCF_001604755.1 Lepidothrix coronata | reverse complement strand
CAAATTCTAATCTGAAGGAGGGGGCACAAAACAGCTTTAAACCTTACTGGACTTTTAAAGTAGTCTTGAGATTTAAGGCCCAGTTTATAACCTGCAGATGCTTGGAGTGGGCAACTTATTAATTTCTTATTATACTTCATATAAAATAAACAATAAAACAAGTATTAAAAATAAATAGTAAAAATGAAAGCAAACAGTAACCAAATATTCATACATTATACCTGCATGGGCCACAGGAGATAACGAACATCACCTCTGCTTGCATACTTCTCTTTGGTTCCTCCAGTGGTGAAAGAAAACAGGGATAATTTGTCCTAGAATTAAGAAAGTGGTGCTGGAGTTAGACACATTTAAAGAAGAATGGCCCAACAGTTCAAGAGATATTCAGGGAAACCAGGACAGCATAAATTTCTGGAAGAGGGAGTGTCTTCTTCTTTCCCAGACTTTGCTAAAGTCCACCTTCAAACTTGGGCTTGCTTGTCACTTGCCAATGAATAAATAAAGAACAAATTATTCCCTAGGTGTTATAAACCACCATGTTTCTTTGCTTCTGTAACTACAGCATTAGCCATGGGCCTTTGCTCAGATTCTCTTAATCTCAGTTTTAGCTTCTGTAATTGAAATAACAATTTTCTAGTGCAGTATCCCAAGTGCCTTGAGCCTGCACTCTGTATGCAGCTTTGATCACTGGGGATTATGCCTATTTATGTCAGTGAACCAGCCATTTCTGAAATTTAAAGAAACTGAAATGTTTGGAATTGTTGAGAAGATCAGAACTAGCAGAGATTAACATGCAGCAAACATAAATGTGAAGCTAATATTGCTTGTTTCCGGATGCTGCAGCTGTTACTAAATAAGATCCATCAGACACCGGATTCCAGGATTTTCCATGCCGTGAAGAATTAAAAATTTATGAAACATCATCAAGAGAGGCTGGTCTTACGTAATTTAGAAGTTACAAAGAAGAAAAGGTTCAAAGTAGATAGTTGTGACAGAGGCTCATACACTGAATATTCCAGATTTCTGATAAAGTTTTGTAGTTCTGTTCTAACCTTTAAGACATCTAATCTCAGAACAGGACTTTGACACCTATTCTAGTATGTCAGTCATGACAGATATGTGCAGTGCTGTGGTGGTGGGAATAAAGACAGACTTAAGTTTTAGGAAATGGATCAATTTAAACTGTTTGCAAGCTGTATGTTACACTGTGATACTCCTGCCAAATGATAAATCCCATATAGTAGGCCTATATGTAAAGGTAAAGGTCTCTATGAGATGGTTTAAATCTTTAGGAACCACTGCATTCTCCTTATTGTACTGCCCTCCAGACAGTCTGAACAAGCCAGAAAGTTACTCAACATGTTACTTTATTTCAAATAAAGTAACAATATTTATTTATTGAATATTTATTTATTGAAAGCGTTTATTTCAAGACAGCATAGTGTAAGAGTTTTAAACAACTACAAAGTGAAAGAAGGACCAATGCCCAGAAGAACATTGTGCAAACCTTGACCTTAATAATCTCAAAAACATACCTGGAGCAAACCGCCGTCATAACACTTGGACAAATCATAAGCAAAGCCTTGGACCAAGACTCTGTCCATCCAGCCCTTCAGGATCGCAGGCATGCTGAACCAAAACAAGGGAAACTAGGCAAAGAGGAAATTACCTGGTTAGCACAGAGAGTCTGGACCACCCTTAGACCTGGTTCACAGGCCAAATCCTATTCTCTGAGTCTGTTCAGATCTTGTACCTGCCTTCTTCCAGCTCCCTGTCAGGAGAGGCAGTAACTGTGCTTGGCAACAGGACCTGAAATGCTTTCTGATTGTAGCAGTCTCAGGGCCATACCTGAGCATCTACAGCACACTAACACTAGGGTGCATGTGAGAGCTTCCACCCAGATTAAAGTTGGAAAATGATGAATCAGGAAGGGGCCATTTAATTCAACCTTAAGACTGTACAGAATCACTGTACAGAATCCTATGTGTGAAATGCAAAAGCAACAGATGATCTAATGGCTTATTAGCAGGACTGACATCAGGTGACCAGTTCTGATCTGACAGTCTGCTGACAAATGCTGGGGGATCTTCAGATAGACTTACTTTCACACCCTGCTGATATCATGACTCCAAATCTCTTTATTGAGAAGAAAACTACTGCTTTAACACTTGGAGCCTTAGTGTATAGATCTTCCAGTTAGCCTGTGGGACTACATCCCAAAGCTATCATGTCTTAATTCATTTATCTTGAGCGCTTTATTGGCTCTTATTCTAGTATGCATCGTTATCCCTAAACTTTTGTACACATTGCAACACAGAAGAAGAAATTTTGTAGAAGTTTAACCATGTGTGGCTTAATTTGAGATGGAAACAAAGTGGAAACTGGACAATCACCACTGTCTCTACAAGTGGTGAGTTTAGTCTGCAGCAAATTTTAAATTACTTTATGGTGTTTTTCAGAAGCTTTTTTAAATTTCTTCTTTTTTTTTTTTTTTTCACTGCACCGGAACATACTTGAAATTAGAAAGCAACCACTTCCTTTGGGGGATGTTTTACTGCTCTTTTCTGGGAAGCAATACTGTAAAAGTGATGATGACTTACAGGTGAAAGCTTAATTGAAATATGGTCACATCCTAAATTTCATCTAGAATCAGAGAGAGGAATATATATAGATGATGTCAAAGGCCAATAGGCACAAAAGAAATGTCAGGCTACTATTGCCTTATGCAGTTCTTCTGGGACATGTAGACACTGGGAACAGAGCTGGCACAGCAGGAAATGTAGAGTGGTTGTAAAGATCCATTAGCAATTACCAATTGCTTTTGCAACTCAGCAACAAATGAGAACAATCTCGTTCGGGAAGCCCACTTCCCTGACCCTGCTGGCTGCCTCGAGCTCCTCACTCAGAAAATAACCCTAGCCCTGCTTTCTGACAGGCTGCCTGACATCCATGGTCATGGATGTCTTTGTGTATCCAGACAGTAAGTTTGGCACAGTGTTGGTGAGTTAACAGTTTTGCTGTTAACTTCACTTGGATCATTGTGTTACTCAATTACTGGATTTGCTGTAGTAATGATCCAGATAATTGTACTACTGATCCGTATTTTTTACTGTAGTGTTACTGAGAGATAATGCGAACAACACAACTGAAGTCTATTTAAAATAATGACCTGAAAAATCAGCAAGTCTGCTTCCTGCACCTTCTTTTGCTCTTCAACC
>NW_016690332.1:1881637-1882928 GCF_001604755.1 Lepidothrix coronata | reverse complement strand
GTGGAGAGGAATGTAGAGCCTCGGAGTTCTAAACTTTTACCTTCCTGTAGCAACATTCCAAGAGCAATATGAGGACCTAAGCCTGGCTCAGAACTCTGGTGATGGAGGTGGATGATTTAACAGAATTGTGCTAATTGTTCTGCCTCTGCCTTAGGGTTTACTGAGACCATCATGCACTCCTAAGCACGATGGAGCTGCTTCCCAACCTCTGTAACTGGGAAACTCGGCAGGTGCTGGGGAACCACTATTGGCTGTCTCTGCTGATCCCACAGCAATTGGGTGAGCTGATTCAAGGATGTCTGAATCAAGCATATAGGTTCGTTCTGTTGCTTTAGCTGGCAGATCATCAGCCTCTAGCAGAAGACAGAGGCAGTAGTCTTGTGAACTAAAGTGTAGCAAGTCATAGAATGGTATCTGAAGACTTTTCCTCCTCACGAGAAATGGACTTCAGAGATTGACTGTGGACATGTGCTAATGAATTTTTCCCTCTCAGTAATCTGACTGGGAGACAAAGTTCATGTTCAGGAGTGGACTTTTGGAAATGCTGTCTGGTTCTATATAAGTTTCTAATTAATGAAATAAGTTTCTTATTAATCTCTTGATGGTGCAAGGGCTGGAGCACCTCTCCTATGCAGACAGACTGGGTTGTTCAGCATGGGGAAGGCTCTAGGGAGACTTTTGTCAGCCTTCTGTTACCTAAAGGGGGGCTTACAAGTCAGTATTGTTGATAAAGGTGTATTTTGGCTAGTCTCACCAACAATGTCATTTCTTGTTGCTCTTGGCTCAAACTGCATTGCATATAAATCCGACACCGTGACACTGCAGCCCTGCTTGGTCAATTCTTCCACAGCAATCTTCAACAAAGATCCGTTGAAGGACTTGGGCTCTTGATGTGCATAGACTATCAGGACCTTTTTCCCTGGAGGCAGAAAGAAAACCAGAAGACAACTTGGAATACAGGAGGCAGATGCAGAACAATTTGTGGAGCTGGAGCTTGGTCCTTTCTTTTTCTCTAGTGTGTTTTCCAAGTGGCACAAAACTAGTGGAAACAGAGTGACAGTGGCAGGATTTGACTCCTGCTCAGCAGCAGTGAGTGACTCCTGAGGCATTAATCGCTGAATGCCCCCAGCCCAGCAATTCTTTGCAACACTGGGCTTTCCTAGGTGGAAGTCAGTGAACAGTGGATGTGTTCCACGGCAGGTCACACTGCCCTACATAAGCACTACTCAGTCCCTCCTTGAGTCGATGTTTCTGTTGCTCTGATTCCGCTATCCCCAAAAAGCAGTGCCAG
>NW_016690332.1:1862199-1881147 GCF_001604755.1 Lepidothrix coronata | reverse complement strand
GGGGTAGTAATTGTTTATACATAACCAGAGATAGAAATCCCCAGGGACTGTTGAAAATGACTGGATTTACAAGACATGCAGCTCTTGGTTCCTGACTGCCAACACTAAGCTTCAGGCATCTCCTAAGCTCAGTTTCTCCATGACACAGCTCCTGATGTACATCCCAGAGCACCACCTGCTAAGTGACAGGCAAGTTTAGGCTGTTAGGGATAACTAATAGAACCCGAGCTGAATGTTTGAAGAGACAACAGCTCATTTTAACTTAATTTACAAGTAGTGATTCTTTCTCCAAGGGGCATAGTGCCCATGAAACAAGAGCTTTGCAAAAAAACATTATTAAAACTTGCAGGTCAAACACTGTCATGAATTCAAGGCATGTATAAACTCTGAAAACCCTTGCTCCATAGCTTAGTCTGGAACATCAGGAGCAGTGACCTCTTTGCTGCTTTGCTGTTTCTGCTGGCTCTCAGCAAAAAGGGAGCTCACTACCTGGAGATTCCACAAGCTCCCAAAGGTGGTAATTGATTGACTGATTCACTGAAAGAGATTTATTCTGCAAAGTTGTCAGATTGTTTTCCTTTCGCTGGTGCTGAAGGCGCCTGGACACTGTGTTTGGGGAGATCGGAGTTTTCCGAGGCATCACTTACTGAATTATTTTCGTTGTTTTGAAATGTTAAGACCTCAAAGTCACAACTTAACACGGCAGCGAGGCCCCATCCCTGAGGTGCCCTTTGCCCAGGCCTGGAGTGAGCAGCATTTTTATTTGCATTTGCTCTTACCTGCCATTGTCCGGGAGCACTGGAGAGCTTCTCTCCTGAGAATCTGGTATGGCCTGAGAATTCAAATGAGAGCAACATCAGGAACAGGTGAGAGGAGAATAGCTGTTTTAGGACGGCCCTGGGCCATCGCGCCGCTCCCGGTCTCGTGCCGCCCTCTGGAAAGCGGTTCAGGAGCGGCCCCCGGATCCCCGGCCCCAGAGCAAGCCGGGGTGCCCTCACCTGCTCCTCGGGGCCCAGCGCACACCTGCGGACGGACTGGGAGCGGCTCTTCCCGGCGGCCCCGCTCCCCGGGCCCTGGGGCAACGCCAGCGCGGGGCGGGATCGGGATCGGGATCGGGATCGGGATCGGCGCCACCCGCGGCTCCGGCTGTTTTTTCTCTCTGCATCTGGTTTCTATCAGCTTCATTTGATATCCCTTAGTTCTAGTTTTTGTACTTTGAGTGACAGTGAAGAATCAGTCCATACTCTACCCCTCTGCCCGCTCTGTTGATTTTGTGGACTTGCATTGTGTGCTGGCTGAATCACCTCTTTTCTGGACTGTTCTTCAGGGCGGATCTTTGTTCAGAAACTGCTCTGCACTTCCAGTCCTTCCTATTGCTCTTTTCTGTCCTTTTCCTGCTGTGTCATTTCTTGAAGCAAGGAACCAGCTCTACATATAGTTTTCATGCTGTGCACGTGCCTTAGATTTCCCCAGTGGTATAATGATTTTATGCTTTGTGGTCTTAATTGCTACTGTAAAATTTGCTTTTTTTTTTGACTGCTTCAGAGTGTTGAGCTGAATGTCTGTCTGGAATTATCTGTCATAAGATTTTACTCCTGTGTGGTGGTAGTCATCTCGGAGCTCTTTATTTTGAAAGTGAGGTCAAGTTGGTTGGCTTGTCTCCCACAAGCATCTCTTAAGATTCACAGAGACTGAAAATAACTTTTACTTGTCTAGCCTCCTGAGGAGCATTGAGAACAGTGTGCTGGTCTTAATTCCCATATAGGTTAGAAACAGCCCTTGTGGTTTATGAATGACTCACCTATAGGAGAAATTTGGCACATGTTGGTAGCTTAAATACTATTCTTCAGATGTATTCCAGGTACACTTCTCTACTGTTACCTAAAATACTTTTACTCTTGATTTGTAACTCCAAACCCTCTAGTGAAGATGAATAGCTGTTTGGTTTTTTCTCTGAAAAACTAGCCAAGGAATGTTGCTTTTATTGGGGCAGGCGTTGGACACATAGATGAGGAGGGCAGAGACACCTCTTTTTTTACACGGCTGCACTATTTGCGCACTTATTGTCCACTGATTTAGGAAGTTCATGAACTGGACTTAATTCTGCCTTCAGCTTCAGGGAAACCAACCACCTGTTCTTAAAGAGTAACCTCCACATCAAACTGCAGGTTGTTTATTCTGGAGTGGGCACATCATCAGCTCTTATTGAAGGCATTTCAGTGCAGAAAAATGTCTTGGGTTTTGATGAAGGAAAAGAGAGAATGCGGGCATGATTTTATTACTTAGGCACTGGGATGACCTTGGAACATCAAGGCTCCAGTCTTTGTGTCAAGCATTGCTGAAAACTTTAACATGCAGCAGCAGTTGCGTGCATACACAGCTCCTGCTCTGCTGTAGAAGAAACACCCATGCTTTCTTTACCTAAGATTAGGCATCAACTGGGTGAAAGATTTTAAGGTAGCAGTAGCTCATTTTTGCCTGTCATTTATGTGATTTTAAGCCTGTATTTTCTTATTTATTATTAATTTTTATTAAATATCTGGCCTAGAAAGAAAATAATTTGTTTTGTCACAGTTCCCTCTGAGAACTAATTCATACCTACTGCAGGGAAACACAGTTAGCATTAACTGAAGGAAAAGAGAAAGTTCTCATAAGCAGGAAATTGTGGTTTGTGTCAAGGTAAACACTTAAACTGTAAACTAAGCGACTGTTCCCGGAAATCACAAGCAAGTGTCCTTAATTTAGGAATTTTCTTTGGATATTAACCTTACCTTTTTCAATTTTTTTTTTTTTTTTTACAATATGCTTTAGTTCCCAGGTCAGATGATTCTATTGCTATGGTTCCAGTGGTGTTGTACTAGATGTCTTCTGCAGGCTTGGAGTTTGGTCAGATGAATTAACCTTATGTGACAAAGCAAGCCTGAGATATGAAAAATAAAGGCAAACAAAGCACCCAAGAAAATAGAAAGTATGAGAAAGGCAGCAAAGTAGCCCTAGCAAGATGATAATCCATTATAGAGAGATTTATAGCCAAATGGGACTCAAGAGTTTGATGTGGGCCTAGGTGGTTTTCTAAGGCAAAAACATGCCAAGTACTGATCAAAAAAATCCCTCCCATCTCTTCAATGCTAGTGGAAGGAGACCCACTGCTTGGCTTACAGCAGACATCTGGCAGCACTAGGTGATTACAGGGAGATGAATGCTGTCCTCCCCTCTTAGAATACTTGGACTCCCACAGCCTTTCAAGCCATAGCTATTGTTAGGAGTATGTAAAAGGTTATCTGAATACCTAAAACCAACTAAGTGCTTTTTTTGACATTCTCTTCTAATATCTTGCAAGCGTTGAAATAAAAATTATGAGTCGATTATAGAAGAGAGAGAAAATAACTAACACATTTTATTGCCTCCAAGTTATGTTAACTTATGGCCTAACTTTAAAATCTGCATGCTAATAATACTTTATTGGATATAATGAAACTCTCTTCCATTGAAGAACTAAACTACTCCGAAATAGTGAGGCTTGATGCTTCAAGCCGGCAGTGAAATGAGTCATAAACACAATCAAAATCATTATAGATGCCACTGTAAAGTACAAACACATACAGCACTTAGGTTAATTGATTTCTTCAGCAACTGAACTAAATGAACATTTGCCCCCCCAGCCCCCCACTTTATCAGATGGTACAGCACACAATTCTGTGATCCATAATAGCTGTTAAATAAATGCCTGTGGAAATACTAATATCATACGTATATGTGTGTGTGCATTTTCTTCATATAAATTACATACTATGGGTTAGAGTGCAAGGTACAGTAGTCTATCTTGGAAAAGAAATTAATTAGAATATAACTGTTCAGGAATTATTTTAAATTTTCGTATGCCTTTTTCTAGGATTAATATGAAGTTTATTGTACACATTGTTCTGTCTTGGTGTAGTATATTGAGGTTTTACGATACCCTGGATACGAAGGATATTCGTTGTGCCCTCTAGCGCCCAGTGCAAAGTTTTGTTTTTATAGCAGAAGCTAAGCCTCCACCAAGGACGAGTTTTTAATCCTTAATGCAAGTTCTGTTCTAGATGAAATGTTTTAAGAACCTTTGTTGCCAGTCATAATAATCAGGAAGGAAAAACGATGCTAACAAATTGTTAGTGTAAGAGAAATCCTATTTAAGATCAGTTTTCTGTGACTTTTGCAGAGAACACAGCCACTGGGAGAACAGTTGTAAGCAGTGAGCACTGTGGTTCTGCACTGAAAAGGAAGAAAAAAGAGAAACTGAGAAGTGATATCCAACAGAAAATAAATATTTGTATTGGTCTGTATCCCTGTACGTGTCACAATAACCCTGTAGCTATTTTTAGCTCCATTTTGTCAGATAATAAAGGTGACAGTCACTCTTATATTGATCTATCACCTTAGAGCAGAAAAGTTGACAGGCTTGTGCAACAGGAAGGAAGGAAGGAAGCAGGAGGACTGTGTGACTAACAGCCTCTCACTGTGACCTGTTTTCTTTGCAGCCTCCCTGTATGGCAGTGAGTAAGAGAAATTGAAAATGGTAACCTCTGGGTCCATAATATAGTCTCTAAATCAAAAGCAAACCGTGAACAGGCATAGTGTCCCAGGAAACAATCAGTTGTTCATCTTATTTTTAAACCTTGTGATGTTAAATATTTAACACTATGAAAGTGTATAAATGAAATATCTATATAAGGCTTTTATCTGTTTGAAACTTAATTGCAGTTTCTGCTAGTAGATTTTTGCCAGGAAGTGAGTTCATTCAAATACAAATTTGTTACTTTCAAATTGTTAATATCTTCTGTACTTTTTGATTGACTAGCCTGGCCTGAGATACTCTCTCAAACAGAGGCTGAAATTTCAAATCTGACTATGGACTCAGTCTTTGTGTGTAAAGCACATCAGGCCTAGGATTTGTCTTCACATCTGAAAAATGAGAATCTTTGCTAAGCATGACTGTCTTTCTTTGCCCCATTTGTGATAGCAGAAGGCAATGGGAAGTGTCTGCACTCTCCCTCAACTTCATGTGGAATTTTTCATGTAAATATAGAGTGGTACTTAAACAGGTAATAAATAAGCAGTTTGATTTCAGGGCAAGGCACTTTATGGAGTATTTGAACTGATAGTGACAATATCACAGTATTAGTTGAGATATTAAAAAACTTGAATATATCTGAGCATAGTTTTCTGAGAAGGTACTTTAAAATCTGCTGATATTCTACAGCTCTACCTATTTGATTTTGAACACTAGTTCCAAACAGAATTTTAAAGGTTTGGGTTTTTTTTTCAGGGGAGAGGTGGAGAAGGGAGTAAGTAGATTTTCTATGCCAGTAATTCTTCCCTGAGATAAAAAAAAAACTTGGACAACCTCTTTCTACAGTCACTACACATCAAAGTTACTTTCCATCCCTAATGTAAGATTTACATTCGTCACTATGGAGAAAAGATAATATATCATGTTGGCATTCTGTTTCCATATTCAAGTTCATGCTTCTTTAGATTTGAAAAGTGATACTGGAAAGGAGCCCAACTGCTGGCTGAAGTCTGCTGTGGTGGGGTATAACATACAGTGGATCAGTATAGCTGATCCACTGTAGTGAGGCAGCACCAGGTACATAAGGTGCTGCCTCTGGTAAGTGCAGTGTGACATAATGTATTTCAAAAGCAACCAATTTCAGATATTCTTTCCAAAAGAATTTTTACAGGTTCCTCTTACATGCCAGAGTACTTGTCTGAAACATCTGCTGACAAGTCCCTCTGTGCACCTACAAACCATGTGGGGTGAAAGCCAGGAAAATGAAGAGGGAGCACTTGCTTAAGGTGCCGTGACCTCATCCTGGCAAGGTTTGTTATGGGATGTATGCATGACAGTAACTTGGCGATTGCTTTCCAGGTACTGTTGAGCCTTTCATTGACTTGGAATCAAGCTGTAATATGGGATTCAAGTCCTGTACGGGAACATATCATCCTGTGATCTGAATGCTAGCCATCAAGGTAAAAGATTAATAAAAGGAAAATTGTTTTAACACACCCAGGCTCAAAATTAACAACCTGGCATTGCAAATAGTGTGCAAGTCAGGGATGATTGGCTTCAAAACAAATCCAAATACTTAGCTTGTGTTCAGAAGAATAGCTTTATGCAGAGGACATAAGGCTCCTCTGAATTTCTGCAAAATGAATTTAAAAAAAAAAAAAAAAAAAAAAAAGACTTTCTAAGGCTTTAACAGGAGCAAAGAAATGTTTCATTGTCTTTAGTGCCCTGACACTAACTGATTCAGCCAGCGATGAGCACCAGAAAAGGCAGGACGGCGGTTGGCCTGCCGAAGTCCAGATGAGGGTGCTGGAGAGCTGAGAACAGCACCGTGAAACGCCTTAAACTCCTTGAGCCGCGCGGAGCAGTAGATCCAGCCTCATACCATTGTGTTTTCTCCTCTATCGGTGAAGCTACAAAACAAATAGGGAATTAATAAAAATCTTTCTTATATTTGCCAGATACTTATGTATGTGGATGCTCGTCCTACACATGCTGTCTTCCAAATTTATTTCGTGACTCTTTTTCATCGCTTCCTTTCTGCATGGCTCTGCTGAGCAGCTATTTTATCTCCACCATCCTTTCTTGGTCTATTTTACATGTCAAATAAAGAAACTTGATATCCTGAGTTTCACCTGTACGTTTAACTGTTTACTCATAGAACAGATATTGTCATAAAAAATGAAGAATAATAATTTATATTTGAAGGATAGGCAAACTGATGCTTAGAGACTAAGAGAGAGTCAGCAAAAAGATATAGCCACTTCCAGTCTGCCTATGTGCAAAATTTAAGCCCTTTAAACTGTTGTGTTGGCCAATTTGCTCTGCTTAAAATCCACCAGGAGAAAATTTTCTGACTTAGGCTTTGACATGGAGTTTTTTAGGTAATGATTTTGTAGCATGAAACACAGGGATGTCCCTGGAGCTAGAGCTAGGATCCAAACTTCTCTCTGCACTAACAGGGCCAGCCAGCAGGCTACAGCCGAGCGATGTGAGAGCTGCTGCTGCCTCAGGTCTCTGCAGCTTGGAGCCTCTTCAGCATGGAGGTTCCCTGCCTTCCCCCCATCCTCACCTCCTGCTCTTCTGCAGTATCGGGGGGTTTGGTGGTTGAAGTGTCCTGAAGCACAAAATCTGTGATTGAATCCTCTCCAGGGCGACAGGGTTTCAATTCCAGTCTTAATCATTGGGCTGTAACATAGAAAGAGAAAAATTAAAAAATTGGCACGTGTGTCTTTGGGAAAAGATATATACCAGCTTCTAGGTATGGCAGTGGAGGGCTGTGGATAGCTGTTCACCAGGGATGTGCCAAAATGGTTGGGGAAGCAGATGATTCAAGACATATTCCTGATATTACTTGCTTTTGCATTGCTGTTGGCTAGCTGCAGGTAATCTGCCTTTCTGTGGCCCTGTGACTCCCAGGCCTGACGCCTCTGTGCCCAGATGTCTGTGTTGGCTCTTCTCTGTGAACTGCCCCTCTCTGAATGTAGGCTGCAGCCAGCAAAGGGGCTGTCCTGGGTGGCAGCTGGGGTTTGGTTGATGACCCCCTGGAAAATGACTGTTTGTATCTCAGCCTCTCAACCCCAGCCTAAGTGCTGCCATGGACTGCTTGTGACTGCAGCCGGCCTGGGCTGTGATTCTCTTGGATAAATACTAGCTTTTATGATATTAATATATAATGTAAGCCTTTGCGGGACTGGAGCATTACTATATCTGACAGCCACTCCTCCCTTCTCAGGATTCCAGTCATCAGAGGTGTGAAAGAGTAGTCTTCACAGAGATGTAACCGCTGCCCAAATATGCCTCCTCTCCGTGCACAGAAAGGAGGAAGGCATTCCCACAGAATGGAGATGTTCTTCCAGTACACTTGCAGAACCTGGCTTGGTAAGCTGCCCTGAAAGGTGGCCTATTACAGTTTTACAGAGCAAACAATACAAGTTTTCAACAAATGGCAGAGTCGAGGTACCTTAGAGTGATGTAAAATTACATATTCATAGAAGTTGTCAATTCAATGATTTGCATGTGCTTAGTGTTTACTCTTTGAGAGTTCTGGTTTGATAAATACTAAGTTTGTTGCTATAATGTGAACTAAGATCACCTCAGGGTGCCCACTACTTTAGATTGCTTCTAGCTTGGTCTGCATGACATAGTTGGCAAAGACTAGTGTATGGCTCAGAGGGATCTGTCCCATGCACCAAGTGGCATTAATCATATAGCTATATGCATACTTTTCTTTTTTTTTTTCTTTTTCACATTGCTGTGGAGTATCCCCATTTGCTCCCAGACCTTCTTTGCTAAAGGCAAAAGCACAAACTTACTTCCCTGTAGCCCCCTAACCTGTCATGCAGCTGCCACAGCGCCATCACATTTTAGAATTACTTCCTTACTGTGCATCTGTGCTGCCCGACCCTTTCCCCTCCCCCTTTCTTCTTTGCTACCTGCAGCACTGCAAACCCCAAGAGCAATGAGCAGAGCTGAGAAATCCCCCAAACTCAGTTATCCGTGCAGCTACTCAGCACAGCTCTCACAGCACTCAACATGTGCATTGCTTCCCCCACTGGGTTTTTTGACCTTTTCTGTGGCCTATTGTCATTTAGCATCCTGTGTCACACCACTTCACAAGCCCAAATAGTTTGTTCTGGGATTAACTGCTGTGGTTCAGGGCCTCAACCTGATGAGCAATGTAGCAGCCGCTATGCAGCAGTCAAAGCCAACAACAAAACCCTAAGTAGAAAATTAAAAGAGAGATAAGCTCCTTTCCCTCTCCTCTCTCTGCAAACTCAAACACTCAACCTAAAGGATTCTCCATACATTTTTGGATAAAGAAGCATCATGGTCTTCTTTCTTTTTCCCTTTTAATTGCTCTGTCCCATAACAGAATCCCTCACTATTGCAGTTTTACCTTGTGGGAAGATAGCATAGCAAGATATGTTTCATTTCTTCTCCCTCTCCAACCCCTGCAAGGGAAGCAGAATTGTACCTGGAAAATTATGCATTAGTGTTTGTAATAATGAACGTAATTATGAAAAATTATTTTGGTATTGAGGTGGGACAGTCAGGGAGATAAGTGCAGGACTGGGAAGGAAGAACACTTCATCTCTGCCACTGACAATCTCCTTGGCCAGGGGAAAGTTCCAGACTCCTGTCTTGAACATTCATTCACTTAAGTTAATTTATCTTGATTTTTGGATGCCTGTCTTGAAACAGATAGGATGGATGTGCCAAATGACCATGAAGTGCCTGTCCCAGCACATTTCTTAGACACCCCTTGTCAGTAGGCAGTTGTTGAAAGTGAGCTCAGGTTGAGCACCTAGAAACAGAAAGCTACTTTTGAAAAAAAGGCTTTAAGGCAATAGTGTTATGAAAATACTGACTATCATGAATGCTTATTTCAAAAGGTAGGCTAATACCCAAGATGAGCCTTTCAGGAGAGTGAGGTGAGGAAGGGCACCTCCCCTGCTGCTGCTATCACTTTGGGGAATCACAGTCCACAAGTGATAGGAAGGCTGACAACATTGTGCTGCTCTGCTTGAGAAGGGCCCAAGGGTGACAAAGCTTGATGCTCCCAGCTCAAGAATACTTTCGCTGTGACTGAATGTTGCTCCACAGCACAGCTATGAATTATGATGGTGGTTCAGAATTGATCTTAGGAGGTCCTGCTGCCATATAATAGGGTGATCTCTTCAACAGTTTTTTTAACTGGAAGAAAGGATATAAAAAATTAAACATAAATAGAAACGTGAGAGAAATGGAAACAGGAACATGCACTATGTGTTCCTGGGCTGTGTAAATGAGTCATAGGATTGAGTTTAAAAAAATAATAAGGTAATAGAAACCTCTGTGGATAACTAGTCATCTGCTTTATTAGTGGTATGACAGGATTTGAGCAGGAAATTAGCCTGGGACTAACAGAAACCAATTTCTTCCCTTTTCTGTTTGCCTATCAAAACATTTGACCAAGATGTATCTATGCTGCTCTCCTTCAAACATCGATATTTCATGGCAGACTTCAATCTTCTTACTTCATCTGTAGTAGTACACAGTACTACTTATATGTACTTGCATATACTTATATGTAGACTTGCAGATAATTAAGTACCTGCCATGATGCGTTATGGATCACACTCGGATTCCTCTGGCCATTGCTCTAACAAAAATCATAGAACAAGCACTGAACTGCCTGCATGACCTTGTAGGTGTCGGTGGTTAAGCTGCAGAGGCATTTAGTCAAACCATTCTCCCTGGCAATACGTTCCGAAGCGCAGCACTGTTTTCAGGCCTGCTGGAAACACGCCAGGTTTTTGCTGAGCCTTACATGTGCTGGGGCATGACTTTGAGTAAGGCTGTGTGAATATATTGCCTGCAGTGTTAACTAACTGTAATGGTTTCATCCCTTGTGATATAGTGACTCATTTCTTTGTGTGCATGCACATGGCAGGTAATGCTCCTAAAGCTGTTCTTATGGTTTCTGATGTGGGTTGATACTTGACTTGCTAATGCCCATGTCCTCTCTTCATGACATTGCTTCTGGAAAGTATTGTTCTCTAAGACAAATTTCAATTTCATTTTGATTACCATATCCAGTCTCCTTGCTTGACTTGCCACCCTAGAGCAGTATAAAACCTTAAATCATTCTTTCACTATGTTGAAAGGTCTCTGGAGAAGAATGATGTCTTAATAGTTCTCTGTGTATTCCATAGCATTGATTATTTGCTTTCCCACTTCCACAATACAACAGTATTTTGGAAAACTGCATGCTTACAATTACATACTGAGATTCATATAAAAATTATGAAAATACCATTTAACAGATGTGGGAATGCCTGTTTGTGTCTCCGAGATCTATGTTTGCAAGCACCTTGCTGACAAATTCTTTTGTGTCCACATCATCTTCCCTCAACATCACCTGCCTTCCCCTAAACCCCGCTGAGATCTCTCCCAGGGGTGGAGAATCTGTGTGATGAGAAGGAAATGGCAGTGGTCTAGCCAGATGTCAAACACGCATCACTTTTTCCTGGCCCCCAGCAGAACCCACAGGCGAGGAGTGTGCAGAAGACTAGTTTAGGCTGAAAGTGTATTGCACAACATACCTAACCCCTCTGCACTAAGGGACAGAGAGGCGTGTTGTGTAAAGGGGAAGATGGCTCAGAGCCAGCAGCATCTAGCAGAAATCATGTTGCAGCACTGCTGCCATGTCTGAGAGACACTGCTTAAGAATGCTTCCTCTGGCTTCCTCTAGAGTTAGAAAGACATATGCAAAGCCAAGCGTTGAGCTACAGCATGTGTGTATTCGGGCTTTGGGCTTTAAACACTAACTCTGTTTGTTTACAGATCCCAAGATTGTGCAATATCATGCACCAAATGTTATTAATAATTTTGGTTCATAAAGTGTGGGGGTATGGAGAGAAATGATTGTATGTAAGTGATGTCACGCAATGTGAAAGAAGAGAAAGGGAGCCTTTTTTTCTCTGTGTGTGTGGTATTCCAAATAGTGCAACCTTTGCTTCATTCAGAGATAGAACAGGACTAACAGGAAAACAGCTGTTGGCATGAAAACCAAGAACAAGTCTGCAGTAAGACCCAGAATCAAAACTAAATAACTTGCATGAAACTAAGACTGTGAGTTTTAGATGTAAATCTTCACTATTGGTAATAAATGAAATCATTGTTTTGTCAACAGAAGGGCTCACCCTAACTTGGGTATGAGTCTTCCCTTACTCTTAAAATCTGTGGAGTACAAGGTTTAAGATAAGTTACCTTGTGAAACATCAGCTTTTACTCTTTGATAGCCTGTGTTTTTAAAGCCAATGCATGCAGTCCAGGATACCATTTCTGTTACAGACATAAATGTCTTAAATTTTACTGGCAATATTTTCACTGTCAGAAGTCTTCATATAGTTTAAGAGGTCCTAGGTTAGCATTAATTAAAATAGCTATGCAACAGTGTACATAATTATTGCAGACAGTCTAAGTACAGCTGCAGTCATGGACACTTCCTCTATAAAAGAGAAGCCAAAAGATTTTTTCCAAATTTTTCATGAAGTTATATTTCAGTGTCTGTATTCCAAAACTCTATCCCAGAAATTAAGCTATGTTCAGAAAAAGTCTCACGTCTTTATCTCATCTTTATAGTCTAAAAGATGGAAAGATGAACTGAATTTATTGAGATTTGAACCACCTCTGTCACTAAATCTAACATGAACCCAGTGACAGAACTTCAGTGGACATACCTTGCCAATAGCTGCCTCTGTAGAATTTGATCCACGGGACAGGCTAATTTAATATTCCTAATAAACAATCTTAAGACTCCTGGTAGTTGTCTCTATTACAAAACAAACAGATCCAAGACATCTTAGAACCTCCATCATCACTTTTATGGAGGAACTGTTGCAGAGGAGTTAGGCTCAGCTCTGCTGTATAGTGTTACAGTGTCTTTTCCATGTAACTACTAGGGAGAAAAAGAAGCCTATAGCAACAAGCTTTTCAAAGTACCCAACTTAATACTGAACCTTTAATACTGAGTTTGAAAATCTGATATAGTGAATAATTTGCATCAAACTGCATCTTGATTCTGTAACTTCTCACTTTACAATGCTGGCCTGCAAGAGCTCGTAAAAAAGGAGAAGTTGTTTAAAAAGTCCTGTTCTTCCTTACTTCCTCTGTAGGGCTGCTGCTGTAGTATCTAAGTCCTGCTGCATACTTTGGGATTTGTTTGACTTTATATTTGCCTTGATGAAGGACTCTAAAGAGGAAACTTTGAGCTTGCTCAGAAAATGCAACAAAAATGGTGGACAATGCACGAAGTGATTAAAAAGGGACAGATCCTGAGGAGTCTGACAGTGATGTGGAGGCTGCTTCCAGTGTAATAGTAGTGTGGTATCTTAGCATGTATATTGTACAAGCTTTTGAAAATGAAGTTGTAAAAGAAACCAAAGGGACCACATACATAATGAAATTACATTATGAGTAACAAAAGTACCACCTAGCCTGTGGGCCTCCCTTTCTCCAGGATCTGTTTGAGCCTTCATTTCCTTGTATCTGTATTCTGTGATTGGGCATTGTTTCATTTCCATGCCTGTTCAGAAAACTCTTCCCTTGTTGGCATATCAGAATGAGATGTGAGTAGTGCCACTATGTTCACTGTGGTGAATTACCAAGGCAACATGTTGGCCAGGACCAGCCCAGGGCCAGTACTTGCACAAGGATATCAAGGCTGGTAGAGGTAGACAAGGATGGAACAACTGGGAGATGAGATATGGTGGAGCTTAGGAAAGCCTTCAGATGCTCCTGGGGCAACAGAAGAATGGTGGAAGCAATTGTTTCTGTTACCCTGATGATTGCTGCCACCTTGAGTACACCCATCCCTTCATCAGTAACCCACCTTGCTTCCCGGGGCTTTGAATAAGACAAAGTTGGCCATTTGGATATCCTTCCTGAATCTTATGCATAACATCTTTTCCTTTAGTTCTTCAGAAATTGAGTGAAGCTGTACGGTTCTCATTTTACTCTTCTTATATTCCCTACCAGTGCTCCCTGGGCCCAACATGGTCCCAGCAATGGGATTCTGTGTCAGCTCTTCCAACAGGCAGTGGGACTGACTACACTTGTACTGTGATTTTGAGTTTAATTCCTAAGAAAATACTAAGATCCATAATTTTACATCAAAAATCTGAACAACCACATCATGCTGTCTGCACCAATTTTACTGCCTTCTTGTTGTCCTATTGCTTTAGAAAAGCTTTGTATGAAGACAGAGGTATTTCCTAGCAAAGGAGTGAGACTCAAGTTTACTGATGAGTGTAAAGTCTGGCTGTCTTGAAACACGAGCACTGGGTTGGAATGGCTGAGTTCTGAGAAAAGAGGGTAAAAGCTAAAAAGTTAATCTCTTACGAAATTAATTTATGATTTGAAGGAATCTAGAAGTGCGTAGGGAGAAAAAAATGGGATGAAGCCTAAAACAAAATTCCAGTAATTTATTTTGAAACCAAAATAAAAAAAAATTATTAGAACCACACCATGTCCCTTTATTAAAGGCTAGCACTGTCTTCTAGTGAATTTTCTAATTGTCCTTTAAAAAAATTAAACCAGTATGATTTCCTTTCTTTCTTGAGTTCAACTTGCTTTTGACTGTTAATAGAACAAAATCTGATAAGGATGTTTTGCATGAAGTTATAATGTATTGCTGATATGTTATAATTTATACAAATTGAACTTCCGCCAATCACTTCTGCGCTCACAGTAAAAAATTGAGTCTTGACTTCAAAGACAGATTAGAACTTGAATAGTGGTGTATTGATGGGCTGCCTTTTGTGGGTGTTTGTTTGTTTGTTTACATCGATGGGGTGTGCTAAGAAATCTATTCATTGAACTTTCTGTAATTCATTCAACTTGCATGTCAAGAGTCTGATTTGTAGGGGCTGCTCTAGTCCCCTTCAGACCTCCTTGGAAAGTTGCTATGACAGAGGAGCTAGGGATTTCCCCATCAAGGGAAGTCCCCACTCGATGGTGAAGCAAATCTAGACCCTTAAAGATACCTTTTGGTTAGAGGCATATGAAAAAGTTTGTCCTCTGGCATATTGGCTCCAGGAGAATCATTATCCCTCCCATTCTACCTGTGTATTTAGGGAACTGGGTGTGTTACAGCAGTTACAGGAGGCACCTTTGCTTGCCTTGTTGCTTCAGTTGTGTGCTAGGCATAGCTTATTCATACCCAAGTCTCCAGTGAGTTAGTATGTAAGATTAAAACCAGTACATCTCCAGCCACATAAATTTGGCTTCATTTTCTGTGATCTTCTTTTCCTTTTAGTCACCAAATATATGTGCATATGCCTATACTTATGTGAAAAGCATGTACTCTCATAAGTAATAAAAGTAAAGGACAGAATATAAGGCCTGCACAAAAGCACAGAATCCTATTTTTTTTCCCTGTAGAATTGGTTTCTAAATATTTACATTTAACTAACACAATAAAGATGACGTAGCCATTTCCCCTCAATTTATATAATACATATTTCCAAAAGGGCCAAAAGCATGATACATTGACAGGATATAAAGCATAAAAACCCTTCAACTGAAATCAGCGCATTTCTACTTCCCTGGCTGCTTGGTAGACTCCAAGATGCTTTTTAGAGAGAGGGTTTTTCCTCCCTCTAGAACTGTAGTTCTTCAGGTTTTTATTTGTAGGGCTTTTACAGTTCCCTTTCTAAACAATTCCTTTCCTCCCTCCCATTATTAGAAAATTTAATTTCATGAAGATCATTTGGGAGATTCAATAACAACTGTTTTTCAAAATATTGCAAATATGCAGGAAGGTCAATTAGTTATGTAAATTCAGGAGTTCCCTGGCAAATTTGAAAGGAATCATCTCACATTTATGTAGTTCCATTCGTTACCAGGGATCTAGGTGCTTGCCAAATACACAGAAAGATGACAAATAATATTTAATGTGCTGAATTATGGTATCCAGTCAGTTAGAAGAAAGCTATGAATGAAATTACACTTCAATTTTATTTCAAGTTTATTTCAATTAGAATTTGATCCAGTTAGGACGTGTACTATTGGGAATCCATAACTAATGGTTTGAATTGACCACCACACTGACTTTTACAGCCAACATTTGCAAAAACTGACAGAAGATCCCTGATGTGTTCTCTTTCCTTCACAGGGCAGTAAAACAGTGTTTTCAGCTCACTGTTCCTGAAAGGAGGTTGACCCAGAGACAAGAGTGCTCCTATGCAGATCCCAGCCTTGTGCTTGCATTTTGGCTTGCTTGATAACTCCCATCCAAATATGAACAAGGTCCAGGGCTGTGGCATGGAATTATTCATGAGCAGTTAGTTTCACTGTGAAATGTACCCTCAAGCAAGAGGAACATATTCTATCAACATTTTCTGGTAACCCACAGCACCCACATCCTCTGCAAGTGAGAGGCAATAGGTAACAAGGGTGATAAAGGCACTGCATACGTTCTCTGAAACTCACAGGTCAAGATGAGTTTATTAATGATAGAAAACTCCTGAATGTTACCACTCAGTCCCCAATGCAGGGGAACCCCTCTTCCCCCCAACCACCCTTTCTTTTTGAAGAGCACATAAAAGGTTGTGGACAAAATTTTATGTTTGTTTTATGGTATCTGAATTACTGCACTAGTACAGTGTTTTATACTGTACTCTTGTGAGAAATAGATTGTTCTTGCATTAGACTCAGCACAGAGATGAAACAAGTTGCCCAGCACTGTTCAGAGGGAGTCTGTGGCAAAAGAGCTTTGGCTTTCTTGCACATGACACAAATTTGGGATCTTTATATCATTTTGTGCTTTCCTCCACGTTTTGAGTGGGAGCTAATGGAAAAATAGGAAAATGCAATGTTGTGAAGAGAAGTTTCTCTAGGATCAGTCAACAGACTGGTGGCAGCAAAGAAAATGGAAGTGGCCCTGCTGTGGAAAGTTTTCTTTTGACTCTGCGTGCTATGAGGAATCTGCCTCCTGGTTAGTGTGTAGAAATAGTGTGATGTTTCTTTAAACAGCTGTCGTTATCTGGTGCATTTCCCGATCTGAAATGATTTGAAAATCACTGCAGCCCTGCTACAAGAAATAGATGAACTGATATTTTATATCAGTAGCAAATAGTTTGTGTGCACCCTAGAGTGCTAATGGAATTCCTTTAGAAGATATTTGGCAGGAACATGAAGGAAAGGCATACAGATATCTCAGAGGTTTTGGAAAATGGTAAGTTACTTGGTTACCCCTGTTTGTATCTGGTAGTTGGTCATTCCCTTCAGTATTTCAGGGCAACAAGAGACTGAATGTCCAATGATACCTCAAGTGAGGCCAGTTTTGATTGAAAAAGACTGTGACTTGCTTTTCCCATAGGCTTTTTTCCTGCTGGTAGTTTCTGGGACTTTCCCTTCCTGGAAGGTAGTTCTCTGTGGCTTGCAGCTTATGACAAGCTTTCTCTCCAGTGCCCATCTGGCACTCTCGGGAGCTAAGCCAGCTTTCTGCCTCGTCTCACTACTCCCACTCAGAAAAGTTTTCAGAGCAGAGTAGAGCTGCAGATACAATTGTAAAGGGGTCACTTTTCTTAACCCAGCACAGCACTGTAGAGATTTTCCATTCTTTGGGTGTGGATATGAATGCTTTGCACAGTCTGGTTGGCAGGTTCAGTGTGGCCAGTTAGGTAAGTAGAGAAGGTAACTCTTTCTTCTGTTGGCTCCATTTTGCAAGGTGTCAGCCTTCCACATGAAGATGTGTTCATTTTTGCAGTTCTATTCATGTGGAAAAATACTGCCAGACTCTTCACTTGCCACACAGCTACTTGTTTCCCAGAATAAGCAACACATTCTGGCTGGTGAAAGAAAGTTTCACCTGTCTGAAGTCTGAAAATAAATCCTTGTTGGTTGCTAAAAGCTGGCAGGTGCCTTCTAAAGGACATCGTGAATGAGGCAACAGAAATCTCTGGTAATCTTCCCTTAGAACGGGGTCAGTCGTATAGGAGGGAACAGAGCAACAGATGGTGGAGAAGACTCAAATCTGTTGAGGGGTTTTGGTGTATTGGCATTAGACTAGAAGTAGCTGCTGGTTTCACCTATGTTGTTTCACCCAACTGTGCTACACATGGCAGAAGTTATTTGAAGACATAACATAAGCACATTTGAATAAACCAAGCAGCATTTACTCTTACTATGGCATTTAGTACTCTGACCTGTTGCCTAGCAGTTTGAAGTAAGTTATATACTAAAGATTGGTGTGGTGACAATAGTCTCAGGCTGTGTGTCAGGCTAACCAAAAGGTTCATTCTGATGACCCTTGCAGAGCTTGACTTGGGTTGTTCACTGGGGCAAAACAAAATATGGCCATTTGGCATAATTGCGACCTGGATCTGAGATACTTTTTCACTGAGATTTTTGATACATTCAAATCCACAATGGAGCAAGACTCTAGGACAGGGACTAGAGATTTCAACAGATTACAGTTGAAAGGCTTGACATGAACACCTGTGCATTGATCTTGCTGCACTACCTAGTACAGGAATCATATCTCTTTGCCATAGGTCTAAACATTTCATTGTGTTGTTTATTCACTGCTTATTTCATCAAACTGAAAAGAAGGAGAGCATAATATTCTGTGAACGATTAAATCTGAAGCCACATTTCTCCAGGCAGGCTTGGTGTGAGTTAAGTCATGTTCAGTGTCTAACTGAAATTCATTCTACTGCTTTATTGTCTTTTTTAAAAATAAAAATATTTCCTAGTGCAAAACAGCAAAATAACTGCTTTACTCTGAACAGCATTTTTTCCTTGTAGTATTTTTGGTTACATGATTGATTAAAGTTCATTTTTTCTTTAGTAATGAAGTGACTATTAAACTATCTGTGCATGCAAAAAAAAGGTAATATTATAGTTGAGATGCTGAGATTCATGGTCTTCGTTTTTAATTTCTTCAATTTTCATATTCTTCACATAAAAGTCAGTTCCTGATTTAGATTATGACAAGGTATATTGACAGACACCCACAAGAAACTATTAATATAGATTATTTTTCCTTATGGCTCTTTCTTATTCATGCCTTCTTAAAATAGGGGGAGAAAGTAGTAACTTTGCATGGATTAGTATCTGTGGCATAAGGATTTAGTGCAAGATTTTTATCTCAAGATCCAATGTAGAGACAAGAAAGGAAGTGGGATGTCAAGTGAGAAGCTTCAGGACCTGATTCTGTTACAGAATGTGTAGGTTCTAAATTTCAGTGTTTGTCTGAATCTTCATTTCATCACTAATACAAGAGAAAAGGCAAAACTGGAATTATGGGTGAAAGAATTCATACTATGTAATGGCATCCACTGAATTGCAGCTAAAAAAAAATTACCCTTCAAAGCAATGATCCAAAGTAAAAAATATTGGTTGCAGTACTT
>NW_016690332.1:1772027-1861139 GCF_001604755.1 Lepidothrix coronata | reverse complement strand
TATTTTTCAGTCTTTGCTTTTTGTGGTTTTGTTTTTTTTTTCTTCTTTCTGAAGTGTGAGCACAAGATTCAGAGAGGAGGTAGTTCATGGGAAGAAATTAATTGTCCCTCTGTTAGTCCTTTGGGGAATCTTTTCAATGCTCAGTACAACTGGAGACTTGCCTTGATTTCTCTGTGAGTCCTGTCTGCTCTGAGGAACCTCGCCATTTAGAGAGAAATCCACATTCAGCTGCAGCTGGGGGAGTCCCAGGCAGCTGGACAAGACAAGAGAGGGATGTAAAGGACCTAGAAATTGCCTCAGAGAAACTAAGGCATCTGTGTAGGCAATCTGCAGTGTACACCAATAGATGTAACTGAGCTTGGAAGACCTGTAGACTTGAGAGCTAAGCCTGCTAGCTGTCCTATAATGAAACAAGCTGGCCACCTTGATCTCACTCCCTGGAAATAACGAGTCTGGAAAGTTGGTAAAAGCTAGTTGTGGGAAGTGATGGGAACTTTTGCCTCATAAAGCAGTGGGGAAAAGCTGAGCAAACATGTCGGGATTTCACCAGGTGAAAGAAGAAGAGAGGAGGCCTGTGATATTTGCAGAATTAAAAAATGTTTGTTTCACTAGTTGGGATGTAGAAGTTTCATATACCACATTGGGTCACAATCTGGTGAGACTTTATGCAGGGATAGATGGGCAGGTACAGTGCGACAGGAAGCAGGCCATGTAGCTCAGCTGCTTGTCAATATATCTAGAAGTCAAACCCTTTCTTTCAATATTTATTTCCAGGTCCAATTTTGATTACTGGCACTATGCCATTGATTTAACACATCACTAGGTCAAGTCAACTGTGGACATCATCCTATGCTGTGTTTAGGATGAGAATCTACATATACATTTGCCTCCAATTAAGCTGTTTGTTCTGTGAAAACAACTCAGAAAAATAAGTTGTTTTGAGCCTATCCAAACCAACGGAAGTTTTCCTATTTCTTCAACAGGATCTTCAGACCACAATATCATTTTCTAGCTGAATGGTAATGGAAGTGTTAGTGGTTTGATCTTACTAGAAAAAGTAAGATCACTGTACTAGAAAAAGTACAGTGCTGTTTTTTTGCTGTCTTATGAAAATTATAAGGTAGGTGACAGCAGAAGATGTATTAAAAAATATTCAAATGTTGATAAAAGTGTTGATGAATTTTGGATCCTGTAAGAACTTCCCTGAAAGGTAAAAAGCACGTTTCTTGCATTTTCATTACCTTGGCACCTCCTTAAATGAATCAGGTATGTCACTCTGCAGAGTGTGGTGTTACATTAATTATAGTATGCCATACAGCATTTAATGAGAGCAAGCCCATTAAATCAAATTCAGAAAAAAATCTAAAAGTCAAATTAATTCTGCTTCTTAAAAAGTTTGTATAATATGTAGAATTTCCATTTCTTAGGCTATTTCTATCATTGCCACCTTTTCCTAAAATTTTTACATGTGTTTCTATATAGTAAGTCGTTACACGATATATTTATAAATGTTCTTTAGTTGCCAGTTCTCATTTTTATTTTCTAACAATTTTAGGATATTCCTCTGTAGCTGTTCTTTCCAATTATACTGTTGTAAAATCTCATATATAGATCAAGAATCTTCACGGGTTAAATAAATCTCTGTATGTAAAGATCTTCTTTTTTTTCTGGCCATGCAACAGCGTAGTCCCTTCACTTGGCACTCATATCATATTCCAATAGTGGCATATGTAGACATATCTCTGTCTACATATGCACTGGATGCTGATTTATAAAAAAAGTGTTTTAAAATAAATCTACTCAGATGTAAGTGTTAAGGAGCTCATCAGAACTCTGAATTTGTACTGTATTTATTAATAGCTTACTGATTTCCCAGGGTGTCCAGACTGAAAATAAATATTGTATGGTGTCGTGGCTGGAAATTAGAGTAAAACTTATCTGCTTTTTTTAGTAGGCTTTTTTTTTTTTCTTCTTTGCAGTACACTTCACCATTGCAGTAGATTCTTTAGAGTATACTCATTTTACTTGACTGTAATAGAATAAGGGATGCATCTCCTCTAGTAAGTAGCTAATATTAAACTGTTCAATTTGGTAGACAATTATTTGAATTGTGCAAGCATTTACAAATCTCAGCCGGGGTACTGTAGAAGCAAATTGTATTTGGAAAATGTGTAATTCACAGAAGTGTTATAGTACTTAGGAATACTGTACAGTACCATAAAATAATACAAGGACAAGATATTATTAATTTGCATACAGTTCTATTAAAACTAGAATTTTTACTCAGGTATCGCAAGACCCTGAGCTCTTGCTCTAAGGGGTTCTCTCCTCTTAGAGCTTGCAATCAAAGAGTAATTAAAAAACACAACAGTGTAACACAGTCTAGTAAGAAAGAGGGAACTTGAATTGATCTCACTGTTATCATAATTAGGAAGCACAACAAAGGACCAGTTTACAGGAAAACATTAAGGCACATATAAGTAGGATAGAAGAATATACAGTGGTGCAGATTGCAAAATTTGACAGGTGGCTGTAGCACAAGTTCTTTGGAAGGACCCTCTCATACTAAGCATTTCAATAGCAAGCAATAGAATTAGTAGATTAGGGCTAGACCGTGATGGGTCCTACAAAACGAATACTGGTAGGATTATAATTCATATGATTAAAAAAAAACCAAGAATAAGAGGTGTCTCAAGAAAGGAGATGAAATAAAAATATTAACGTAGAAAGTTTGGCTTTGCTGAAACATTGGCGTGGTGCAAGACTCTGTTGCCAAAGCTAGGAAAAAAAAAATTACTGGGCGAGAACAATTAACCATATTAAGCTTACACTGGTGATTACACATCCACAGTGAGTTGTCAGAAAGACAGGCTGAGTTATTAGCTTGGCTAAAATGATTCATGCCTAGAGTCAAAATGTGGATTTGTAAATGATGAGCATGAAGTTGTTAAGTGCACGGAGGGAGTACTTATTCAGAGATAAGGGGCAGAAGAAGCTAAGGGAACCAAACTGAGGGTTTGACAGAACACCCTGTCTACCTTGGAGTGCTGGAGTGGAATGAGGTTGCCTCCAAACGTCTTTCTGCTATAGAGGACGGAGAAGAATTAGGAGAGAATGGAGATCCTGAAGCCAACAAATGTGAAATTTCCAGAAATGACGTTGTACTTGTGCCAAGAACAACTGGCAGACCACGAACGAGAAGCCTGCAGTGCTAGAACTGTAAGCTTCAGTTAAGAAGTCACTAGAGACAATGGTGAAAATAGTTCAGTTGAACTCAATTGCCAGAAACTGAACTGGGGAAGGCCTGAGATGTAATTAAAAAAAACAGCTCTAGACAGTGTGCTTAGAGGTGCCATGTGCAACATACCTGGAGTATCCGACATCATTAGTTAGGTGTACTCGCTAAGTAGAGGCCATGTTACTAAATAATTCTAAAAGAAAGAGCTCTTCCATGTTTCAAGTATAAATCCTGCAAGAAATAGCTGCAGTTAGTTATGGGAGAAGACTGGTAGTATAGGATGAATTAGTTGAAAGAAATTAAAATGCATGTAAAGAAAACTGAGCAGATGATTTGGAAAAAAACAAACCCAACCCAAACCAAAAACCCCACTGATGCAAAGGTGCATAGTGAAAAGAAAGAAAAATAACACAGATGTTGAAAATTAACAGGTAGAAATAATTGATAGAGTTCAGAAAAAATACATTTTAAAATCAACAGGAAGAGCTATGTTTGCATTGCACTGATTTTGAAGAGAGAAATATGCTGCTTATATTTCTATCAATTCCTTGTATGTGAATGTTGGCCATAATTTTAGGTATTTTGCCTTATTGATCAAAATTATGTTCACCTGCTCCATAATGAATCTTATTCCAAGAGAGATGGGAAGAGAAAAATCTGTAGAAGTAGCAGAAATACGGACAGGATATAATCAAGGTTATTTGTGTGGGGAAGAGAAACAGACAGATAAGAAAAAGGTTAATAAAAAAGAGAGAGAGAGTGATGAAAGGAGGTGCAAAAGACCGGGAGATGGAATAGGGAAGGATCGTGATGGACAGAGAAGATATTAAATGAGGAAAGCTGATGAAAACTTACACTTGTGAGGTGAGAAGAAGGAGAAAGCCAAAGAAAAGGCATGAGCAACTGAAGGCAAGCTAAAACGAGGAGGAAAATCACAATATATTTAATCGTTTATCACTGGAAAGAAATTGGTGGCTTCTGGTATGATTTAGTACATCTTCCATAACATCCTGAAAGTTCTCAGTGAGAAAGGAGACCCACTATATTAGGCACTAAATAGCTATAAGGACTGATTTTAACACTTTTTTCCTGCTAGGCTTTTTTTGAGTGAAATCAACCCCTTCCCACAAGTATCTTTTTTTGATCACAAATTCTAGCTCTAAGTTTACATTTGCCTTTTTCTTTTATGAATATTATTTTTTTCACCAGAAGAAGATGATTAAAAAGAATTTACTTTGTTCTGGATTATTTGTTCACTCTCCAACTCTCACTTTATGAACCCATGCTCCTATATTAGAAAGTTCTTCTGCTGATCATTACTGGAATGAGTGATCTTTCTATGCAGAAACACAGTGAAGCTACCTTTCATCTTTTCTTTCTAAAATGGTATCAAGAAGCTGCTGTCAGTATGGGTTCAGTTTGCTTCAGTCCTGTTAATTCCATCTTCATTGCCTGTGGTAGAAGATAAATTTTTATTTCCTTATTAAGACTAGAAGTCTTTTGGAAATCACCAGATTTGTTTTAATGTGGTCTGTATCTCAGATACAAAGGTAACATTTTAGAGCTAACTTCAGGATAGAAGACTGAAGGGGTAGATCTGAATGATGAAATGAAACTTGGGAGTACTTGGAACATTGCAAGACAACAAAACAAAATCAAATATTTTAAGTTCTAATTGGAATGCACCCAAACCCAGCAAAATGTTTCAGTCAGGAGCAAAGGGTGAGAAATGCTTTGGGAAGTTCCAGCAAAAGCTGAGATTTGATTAAAACTAATCTTGAAGTTCCCCCACCCACATGTGTCACTTGATATTCAAAAATACTCACAGAAAACAGAAACTGTATGGAAGATTTTAGTTTCAGCTGCATTTCCTAGCCTAACTTGCAGGACCAAGAAGAAATGACAGAAGTTACTCTCATTGATTCTCTTAGAAAGTGGGAATCTTCTGAAAGGCTGCAGCGTAAGGAAAGATGCATTTCTTAAAAGGTTGTCCTTTAAAAGCTGAAGCAGTACAACCTGTTGGTCGTGGGTTTTTTTAATTTCTGCTTAAAGCTCTCCATTTATTCAAAAGAGTGAATGTCTTGTTATGCTTTGGAAACACATAATAAAATATGTTCCTCACTGGAAAGATGTTAAGGTCCCCATAATTAGATGAAGAACAGTAAGAGGGAGGAAACAGTGTTATGCCCATTTTTCTGAGGTGCAGTTTTTAAGCTTTTGGATACTTCTACCCCTTAGACTTCAAAAGGTAAATAGATACAAAAGGCAGGTTTAAATAAAGAACTCTATTTTCAAAATGTAAATTAGATGTTTCAAAGTCTTCATATATTCCAGCTGAAGTATGTTGTCTAATTCATATGAAACTCTGCACTGTAGACCTACTGAAATGCAGAAAACAATGCCAAGTTTTATGAATCTTAAATCCAGTATCTTTGCTAATACCCTTCCTGTCATCTAGTAGTTAGGATGTGACATGAGAACTGGACTGAGAGCTAAGACCATGGAATTAATATTAATTTTAGCTTACATAAATTATCTTTTTTATTATTATTATCTGAGGAGTTTAAGACTTTTAAAAAAAGGGAAAAAAAAGGAAAGCAAAAAAATCTGTGAAATTGTAGAATATTGTAAGCGAGTCACCAAAAACTGCAGGAAAAAGCAAACCCACACAAAATGATGTATAGAAGTAGATACAATACTAACATAAAATTCAGAACCCCATCTTAGGTCCCTGATTACTGAAAGAGAGGGATGAATGTAAGAGATTTGATGTACAAAGAAACTGCAATGTTTAGATATAGCTTGAATATGGAGGTTTACAGAGCTGGTTAAGTAAAACAGTGAGACTGAGCTGAGGATGTTTGTCTTGTCTTAACAGCTGAGAATGTGGAGAAGGTTTTTGGAAGAAAGGCTTAAAGTTCTGTCTGTGTTGTTTTTAAAGCTGATGGCTAGACACTATGAGAAAATACAGAAACAGGGTGTTCATTAGGAAGGCAGAGGGAAGGTCCAGGCAAAAAAATTGTGAAAGGCCAAGGCTAGTAGGGCAGAGCTACAATAACAGCATTTTTATGTGAGATGTCCCTTAGCGGTAGGTGATACAAGGGAAAAAGAAGCAGAATCATTGAGTCTAAGACTTAGTTGAAGTTGGAAGGGATCTCTGGAGGTCACTTAGTCCAAGCTCCTGGTCGAAACAGGGAGTACATTACAGACAGATAAGCTTGCTCAGGCCTTGCCCAGTGGGGTTTTTGTTGCACACAATCTCTCTGGGCAGCTGTTTGAGTGCTTAACCACCCTCCCTATGGCCAGGTGTGAAACTCTAGAGGACCACGTTTGATGTTGGAGAATGGTACAACCATTTTATTTAAAATGGTTGATTTCAGCCTTAGGATAAAGTGCCAGAAGTTGCCAGTGAATGAGGTTTCAGAACTGGCCCTAAAGTATGGCACAGAAAGAGTTGAGACTTTTCTAAAAAACTTCTGTGAGCTCTAGGGATAAGAGAACTTCTAATTTATTTACATTGGTACGTAGACAGTTAATGCTTGTGATTTTGCAGATGCTATCCCTTTCAGTGGTTGACCTATCCATATTTATGACCCAGGTTTTTGTCCCTGTCTGTCTGAAATGTTCATGGTCAGATATCTTTCCCGATGATCAAAATATTCTGGGGAATCAGAGCCAGAATTAAAAAGAATGATTTAGTTTAGCCAGAATGCCTTCAATAGTGGGTGTTCTGTTTGGAGGTTCTTTTTGGCTTTCAAAATATAAGATGAAATGCTTTATAGTGTGCAACCATCACCCAAAACCAAAGTCAATAAAAATACTGTTGATTTTCTTGAAAATAGAGTTAGGCTGACACTTTGCGGTTTTGAAAATTCTCCCCATAGGTGTCAACTGAAACTACTCAGAATATTGACTGTGATGGAAAAAAATGCATAAGTAATAATATTTGAGACTGAGAGTTACATTGCACAACCTAGTAATGCCATGTACTTGTGTAGGCACTGGATCAACTCAGTTTTCTCACCTCTGTGCCAAACACAGTGTGACACCCTGCTCAAGGCAAGGCGTAATGACTTTATTATCAGAGCTACTTTTGTGCCAGGGGGCCACAAAATCATGAAACAGTAGCATGAATGTCACAAGTGCACAACAAGCATGCAAAGCATGTAGCAGGCTCACAGCTAAACAGCATTCTGGATGTTTATTCAACTGCTAAGTAAAATTTATAATATAAGAAGTAGATTTCAGGCCCTAGAAGAGACTTGCGCCTGGTGTAAATTTAAATTACCTGCTGGAGTGTGCATTAGTTCCTTACAAGTTTGTGCATCTGGACTTCACTGTCAAAGGATCAGTGAGTGTAGTAGTGTTTCGACGTCAAAATCCAGTCAAGCTGATGTTTGGATGCAGCTAAGGTGGGTACTTGGTTTCAGGAACTGGATAGTTTTCATCTGTTTCTTAGTCTAGAATTAACTTCAAGGCCTGTCTTTCATTTCCAAATAGTGTAGTGCTTCTGACTTTGCTGCTGCCCACACAACTGTCATTTCTCCTGCATTTTTGCTGAAATAGCGACCTTCTCTCTGGTCAACCACCAAACTAACATCATGGTAGGGTCACTGAAGGCTCACTAAAAAGAAATCTTGTCTAAAGACAGGAAGAGCCAAAGGCCAATTTAAATGTGACATTGTTCTGAAGTCACCATGGAAGAATTCCACCTCCTGTAGGAACAACTGACATCATCACTTGCATTGAACAAAGGGGTTTCCCCGGGTTTTATCTCTGTGCAGTTAGTAGGTGTGGCCAGCTAAAGGAGGTGAGATTTGATTCAGTTCTTTGTGAAAAAGTTCAGTCTTTTGCAGCAAGGATTTCCATGCCTTGACTCAGTGTATATAGGAGCATGCCCTTTGTTTCACATTACATTCCAGTCACTCTGAAAGTGGTGAGTTTGAATAGAAAATATGAAGGCACATAATATGGTATTCTGGAGAAAAAAATCAGGAAGGAAAGAAGCCATCACAAGCTTTAGAGATCTGGTTGGATTTATGCTATCATGTACATGAAAATAAGTATATTTATGATGGGAAACACTGAAGATGATAAAAGTGAAACCCCATTACTGGAAACGTTTTACAGAGTAGAACTGTCCTTGAGATGTTAATTCATAAAGCTGAACAATACCTTCAGTGAGCTCAATGAGCAGTAGATACTGCTGTATATAAAAGATCCTTATTTTGAGTCAAAGTTGAAGAACAAAGGCACAGTTGTGTCTGGTCAGACTGGTCAGCTGGCATGTCCAATGGTACCTGAGAGCAGATGCCTAGGGGGGAATCAGAAGGTAAGGTAAGAATATAGTGTAACTTTTCCAGAATCTTCTTCTGGCCTTCAATAATGTGTAGCTCATGGACTTCCATTGCTAAAGGATTTCCTATTTAGTGACCCTTTATGGATTTTTCTAGTTGCTTATTGAGCCCATGCAGCACCTTTTTACATACACACTTGTGCAGCAAGGATTTCCAAAGTTTAGCTCGATGTATAAAGGACCACTTCCTTTGTTCCAGCCTGCTCTGTGCAGGTTTTATCTAATGCCCCTTAGCTCTGGCATTGGAAAAGAGACTAGGGACAGCCATTGCCCATTCACTTTTCCTATGGCACCTAGTTTAATAGATCTCTAAACATATCCTTTGTCAGTCATCTTTTTTGCATAATGGAGTCTTCTAAGTCCATGTCTTACAGAGCCACATGTGATATGTGTACCTCTGAATTATTCTCAAGCTCCAAAGCTTCCAGTTGAACAGGTGGTTTGGAAGGAAGATTTGAGATCTGTTTTTCCCCTCAGAAAATACTGATTAATTTTAAATAATATATTGTTTTCATTGAAAATTATTAATTTGGTGGTAAAAACATTAAAGGTTTAACAATACTCATTTTCATTTTTCTTCATCCCACTGCTTCCCATAAGCTGGTTTAGAAAGAAGATATTTTTCTTTACTTGAAAGATCAACTTTATTTTTATACTGGAAACAGTTTATCCAGAAAAATACAGGCACTCCTCTGGGAAAAAAGGTCCAAAATCAAACTCCTCTCTGTGGTTGTTTTCATTCTCAGTGGCTGAAGCGCAGATCCTTGGAGGGCAGAAGTGAAGGTAAAAGGCAGACTTTCAGAAAAAGGAAAGCAAGCATTCACTTGTAACTAGACTTGACCCATCTACTCTTCATGTTTTTTTCTTCTGCCATTTGATCTCTAGAGAGTGGAAGATAGTAAGGCTTGGAGCTGTGATGTGCAAGCAAGAAGGGGACTGGGAGGAATGGTGAGGTAAGTGAGGGACAAAGATTAAGGGGAAGGATAAAAGGGGAGTTGAATAAATATGTATGGCAGAAACAGGGTAATCTTGCTTTCACATATGCAGAAAACCTGTACTTTGGCTGTTGTATTGAGTAATGATTCATCACTGCAACACAATAAGGAAAGCAAATTTACACTTTCTTTCTCGTTTCACATGGGCAGAGGAAAACAGCTTCTCGATTTTAAGATTTAGCATCAATGTTTTCAGTAGAGAATCAAGTATGGATTGAAGGTGCCAGACTGCCAAGTACACCAGAAGGTACACAGAGACCGAAATCCTCTGTGTAACCACAGAAAGGCTCAGAGGCAGCAGCCTGTAGACTGTAGACTTCCCAAACATCAACATACAGTAGTCTTGTTCTAAGGTGATCCTTCCTTCCCTTTCTCCCTCCCTCCTTCCCCAGTACTAGAAATGGTTGAATGACCTCCTCCATGTCAGCAACTTGTTGAAAACCTTTCAGACTTAGGGGCAAGGGATACAGGTCTGTTGATTTCAGTGAATGTTGCACTTGATGGACTGGAGCTAGCTGACAGTCACTTTTTGGTTTCCAATAGAACATAAACTACATTGAGGTTTTCTGAACACAGAGACATGTAGTAGTTTGATTTGATTCAGCAAAACCAACCCTTTTAATGAACATTCTATTCTGAATTCCTCTTATGGTCAGAGAAGCTCTAAATGTGCAGCACGGACAGGCTGTCATAGCTCCTGTTCCTCAAAAGTTGGTGCTTTGTCTTGTTCTGTTTCCTGATGAACTGCAGAAAACATTATTTCATGTCACTTGTGTTCTAAAATAATCCCCACTGTCAGAATGAATAAATCAAGAGGTCTGCTTGTTTCAGACAGCATCCTGCTGCTACGTAGACTGTCCACTGAAATGTCAAATGGAAACACTTTTCTTCTGTAGGATCACTCCCATAGGTGCCAGTGAAGGAGGCTTCAGCAGGGAAAGGATGGAAGATCCAGTGGGACAGCTGCTAGCTACCTGCTGTGTGAAGTTTTTTGCCCTTGAGCTTCTTGGGATTGGTATTTCAACTAGTATAACCTATTGCCATCAGGACTAGCACCAGCTCTGCTGCTCAGCTGTGAGTTGTAACAACACATGTAACAGAGATAACAGTCTTGGGAAAGTCCAAGCAGCAACTACCCACCACAGGGGATGTGTATCCCAATACCTACAGCTTCCGCTAGCCCTCCTCCTTCTTACATCCCTTCTGCTGAAAAAGACAACACACAAAGAGACATGGAGAAAAGTTAACTTGCTCATCTCTTTATATTGCTTCTCTGTTTCCTGTATTGAAGGGGCCAACATATTTGCTTAATATAGCTGCTAGCCTTTTGCAAATGCATTTGTCATAATCCTGATGACCCCACTATGTGGAATGAAGGTGAATCTGGTGAAGATGTTTAGATTCATGCACTGTGTTTGCGAACTTCTTCAAGTTTGGAAAATCTGCTGTTGTTCTTTAGCTTTGGCTTTTCGATCGTGTTTTCTGGGCAGTAAATCTCTGGAAACACTACCAGAAAAAGGGATCTTGTGGTTCACCTGCCTGATCTATTTATTGAAAGCAGGTTTGCTCTAGTAGATTTTGACTTTGGTATTTTTTTCCTACTGTGATATTTTATGTTCAGGCCTTTAGAAAACCTGGTGGCGTTAAGCCACTGCCATCCCATTGTTCTGTGGTGCTTCCGATTTGCATGGAAAATTATTCATGTTAATAACTCTCCATTGTTCATGTCTTATCTTCCTAAGTCATGTCAGAGAGCTACACAGTACAAGCCCTCCTGACAAAAGGCTTCTTTACACTTAAAGGCATGAAGGGATTTGCCTGAAGTGAATTCAGATGAATTAAAGGTTTTAGAGACTTAAGTAAAATCATGCAGAATTCTTAAGATTTTCTTAATTTCTCCTCAGGTCACGTTGTCCACCTGTGCCTCTGCTAGCAGTCTTTGACCCAAATACTTCTTCCTATGCTACTGCCAAGCCTTATTGTGTTTCAAAGGGAGACTGACTATCATTTTGCATGGTGATGGAAGACATTCAGCTCACAGTGGGATGGAAAGGTACTTTTTCAGCTGTGGTGGAGTTAGTATATTGATTACATATATCACTTGAATTTAGCAAACAATATTTGCCTACCCTTGCATTCGCTGCAAAGGGGTATGCCTGTTCCTAAAAACTGTGAGGATAATTGCTGGTCAAGTAAAGTTATCGAGGCCTTTAGATTCATTGCCATTTTTCCCCATTTGTATACATAAGGTAATGTTCTGGATAAAAAAAATAATGGGTTTTAGAATTTAGGTTCATGAGCATGTTTTCTTAATCTTCAAAAACTGCTAACCTGCTCATATTACAAGAAAAAGTTGATGTTTGATGGATGTAATCCAAACTACAGAACTAATACTAATATAAGATGCAGTGACTTGTATGTAACTGCAGAAAATTGTGAAAACATGTTAAAAAAACATTAAAGCATCTTTTCAGTTGCTGTTTAAAACCACTCTTGTTTCTCAGTTTTTAAGCACTATCACTCAGCGCTGGTTTTGCTTCCTAATGTTGATTTGCTTTAAGCTGAGCTTTTGTTTCACAAACTTTGTGAAACACACCTGTTTAAACACTTTGGCAATATGGAGCAAACCTGAAAATGCCTCGGTATCTATTATTTCATAACTGAAACCCAGTCAGGTTTCTTTTGTATTTTAGTATGATATTGTAAGCCACACAGGAAACCTACCTTCATTTCTATAGTGACTTATTCTAGAATATTTGTTCAGATATTATCAAGTATATTATATATTAAAATTACTCAGTGTTGGCACCACTCCTAAAGACAAGCCCATGTACATGCATTATAGCTCTATTCGGATATTAAAAGAGTATAAAATGAGTTTCATTTTCTGACAGATGACAAATAAAGTAACCATCAAAGCAAGTGGAATAATAATCAAATGAAAAAAGTCATTTTTTCATGTGAAATTTCCTGAAATGTCTTCTCTCTTTGTTTACAAAAAGATAGGTCAAGTGAATCTTGTATGACAAATGGCGTTCCTTTTCCTACTGAAGTCAATGACTGAGCTACATTAGTTCACTGACAGCATAAGCTGTTCCTGTTAAGCAGTATGTGCCTTCATGGACTTCAGTGTAAATCTGCATTACCCTACCCAGGTCTAACTAGAGTTTGACTATTGCATTCCCTCCTGGTGGGTTTGACTTTTCCTGAACAAAGTACAGCTGTCTACAATGAAGAGACAAAAATATTTTTGCTTACAGAACCAGATTCAAAGACATGAGTAAATGAAACATACTTAGTAATTCTACTAATAAGCTGAACATTCAGCCCGTGTTATCAGCATTGCCAGATGGATTTCAGTGGAAATATGCTGCTTTTTCACAAGTAGTGCTCTGGAAGACTACACAGTTTTATCAGGTTAAGGGGGAGTTTAGACATAAGGAGGGCTGAAAACTTTCTGGTCTCAGAGACAAACACATCCCCTTTCTTTGCACCCTTCTCCACATTCCAGTTTCCCTCAGAATTTGTATAATGGCATTTTTCAGAAACCTTTTCACAGTATTACCCAAACCTCAAAAGACTCATTAAAAAGCCTTACCTTGAAGGAAGGTCCTTTTTTGAATTAGTAACTGGTTTGAAGATGAAAAGCAAAGGTGGAAGCTACTGATCATTTTTCACAATTAAAGGAAGTCACAAGAGGAAGGTAGGCACAAGAGTCTGTGCCAGGTCCAGCATTGTCCAACACATTCACAAATGGGCTGGAGAAGATGGTGGATAGCCAAAGTGCCTGATGATAAAAGTTGTTTCAATAGTCCAAAACAAAAGCTGCCTGAGAAAGTAGCACAGGGATCTTACATTATCAACTGACTGGGCAGTAAAATGGCACAGAAAATATAATGCTGATAAAATACAAAAGAGTGCATATGGGAAAAATACAGCCCTAATAAATGCAAACAGTCCTGAATGAGCACTTGTCACTCAAGAAAGAGATCTTGGAGTCACTATAAATATTAACATAAAAACACCAGCTTAACATTCAGGGATGGGGTGTGTCCCTGGCTCATAAACTTGACCTGCTTGTTGCCAGAAACTGGAAGATATAAAAGGAAAAGGAACCCCATTCTGTACTCACCCTGTTTCTCATAGGTATCCATTACTTGCCACTGTTGAGAGAAGATGTGGAGCTATATGGATCCTTGCTAAGACCTGGAACAGCTTTTCTTCTATTCTTATGTAGAATTAATGGTTTGAGAGAGTAGATCTAACCTGGAGTCACAAAGGAAAGTGAAACTATTGAGAAGTATACAATTGTATACACTATTAAGAAGAACCAATGTGTCAAGTCCCAGACAAAAGACCAAAGGATCAGAACAAAAAAAAAGCCTCAGAAGAGACCACAATGAGACCCTGAATTAACCCTTGACAGCTTAGAAGCTTACAGGGTGTTCTGGTGCTTTAGCACAGGGGTTGACCAGGAGTCTAAAATACCACAATAAAATATCACAGAAACACCTGAAGAGCTCAGAGACAGATATGAGCATTACCTCCTGCAACTGCAAGGTGTCCAGTAGTCGCAGAAAGTGAAAGACATCAGCTTAGAGAACAGAGTGTATACAAAGAAGGTAATATCATCAGTTCTAGTAGTTCTTCCCTTAGAAGGAGACAATGGTTGAAAAGAAAACCAATGAGCTGTCAACCTCAAAGCAGACAGTACCCATCCCAGACCAGTAATTCTTATCTTCTCTGACACAACTTTACTGGTGATTGCACCTGTTGTGCTGAACAAGGCATATGGGATATTATAATGTCTGAAAATATCTTTAGTTTAATACCTTGAATTTACACCATGTGCAGCGGAGTACAGGTTTACATATCAACATTGGGTGTTAATCTGTACTTAACTGAGCCACATCAGTGGAATGCTTTGTCAGCAGTGGATACATTGCTCAGGAGACACAGTGCTCAGCAGGAGATGATGTTAGGACAGGGATTTGCAAATAGCAGGGTGTGAAGTCCTGTCATTGTTACTGCTTCCTGAGCTTGACATGATTCACATCCCCGAAGGTATTTAATTGTTGAGAGAAGTAGCAATTATACTGATCCAGGGTGTCTCAGGTGGCCATATATTTGGAGAGAAAACACATTTTTTATTATAACTAGCAGAAGGCAGGCAGACAGGCAAGAGGCAATGAGTTTGCTGCTTAACCTGAGAACAACTTAGGGGTTTACACCTACACAGTCTAAGAGGCATGTTTCTTGCCTGTAAGCATACTCTGTGCTCTGCTTCCCACTCATCTTCTGTTCTCAGCTGTGCTATGGACTACTCCCAGCCCACTGAAGTGTCCTGGACATGCAGAATCCCAGATGCACTGCAGAAATACTGCCAGACTTTCTAGGTAATCATGTGGCTTGGAAGGATCCTGTTGCCACAGTCAGACAGGCAACTGCAACAGGCCAAAATAAGGAAACCAAGTGAAAACTCTGCAAGAAAAATCAAGCAACTGACTCTGGACAATAATATTATTGTATCAAGAGTGAGCCACCAGGAAAAGTAACAGTGCAAGCCCCTCAAAGACTAACTGAACCTTCTTGGAGAAGGTAGTGAATATGTTGGACATATAAGTATTTGGATTATGTTTTTCATATGTGGTATTTAAGGGCTAATATCTTAGATTTTGGCCAAGAAAATGTAACATGGAATTAAGAACTGTAGCTTTAACTGTTTTCAAATTTTCAAACACAGGAGATCTTAAGACAACCCCATTAAGGAAAAGCTATCGGGAAAATGTCAACAAAATAAAGATCTCTGCCCAGCACTTTGGCTGTAGCCAGGCCATGATTACTGAAAACCACATTTTACAATGGGTATCATGTGATGGTGGAGGATGGGGAACGACCTCCTGGCACTGATCACTGCTGCTTCTGCAGCTGGTTCAAAGATTCCTGCTGATTTTGGGGGATCAAGACCTAACGGATCTCAACTGATGGCTGAACATCTCAATTATGTTCATCAGGTTTCAGGGGGTACATCAAAATCTGACCTCTTTCTACTCTGAATGGTTTTCATGGACCAATATATAATGGTCTGTGGGCTTCCTCCACAGAGGTGTTGTGTTCCCCTAACATTACACGTATATGCCCTGGAAGCAAGAGGTTAGGTTATTATAACATTATTTTTCCATTTGAGGACACTTTTACGTGTGCCCAGAGAGAGGAATACATGCTTAGCTTATCAGGAGAACACATTTGGATATTTTCACTCACACTCAGCAATGGACTATTCTTAGTAACTAGTAATATGCATGTGCCTTGCAGCATGCTTTTTGATAGCCTTGTTTCTATTCTTTAGGGATGTAGTATTTTACCATATTTCCAAAGAATCTGGCTTTAAAAGAAAATGTCTCACTCTTTTTTTAACATGGCAGTTTCTCACAGTGAAAAATAAATAGAGGTGCTGCTAAGACCAATTTCTTTCTTATATACAGATTGGAAGTAAATGTGTCAGGTTGATCTGGAAAGGCAGATATGTGCATAATATGTGCAAGGCAAAGTAGTACAAATTCAGGGTTAAAACTGCCTGCTATGAATGTTAAAAGAAATTATGTAATTTTTAACTACTTAGTGAAATCAGAATTTTCAAGGCCTATTATTTTCTGTATCTCTATTTTCTAAATGCTTAAACCAAACACCCCACAGCAGTCCCAGTATCTGCACTTCATTCGCAATCCATCATGAGTTTTAAGGTGGATTAATTTATTTTAAAGCCTGAAGTACATGCAAACAAAATTAGCTGCTGGCAGGTTTAGAGACACAGAAGTGCAGTAATTTGGTACATGGTTGCCATGGCAGCTAACCTACCTCTAAATTATCCTACATGCTTTTCTCAGCCATTCTCTAGCATTGTTCCTCCTGTCTGAATTGTTAGGTTTTTGGGTTTGTTGGTGTTATTTTTTTTTTTTTTTTTTAAGACCTGTCTTTTGCAAAGCCCTTCTTTGGGCCATTTTGGCCTCATCTGCTGGCTCAGCCCTTACATTGTGGTGTAGTCTATATTTTGTTGATATCCAGTAATGGAAAGGGGAAGCAAGAGGAGTACAAGGCAGAATTATGGTCTTCCAGCTACCCTGCCTGTTGAGAGCAGCTTCCTGAAAGCTAATTTTTTCTGAAGTAAACCACAGTGGTAAATTCCTTCATTTTCAGGACTTAAAGCTCGCTCAAATATCATTGATTTTGACAAAGTTACTGTAGATTCAGAGTGACATAATAAAAGCCAAATTTGGCCTTAAGACATTGAATTTATCAAATGATGAATGAATTCTGCTCTGAGACTACATGGCAGTAAATCAATCTCTTCTATCCAGAGAACAGGTCTTGAAATGCTTTGGCAATGTTTATTACCAAATAGAAATATTAAAAGAATGGGCAAGGAGTCCTGCAAGCTCTTTCCCTTCCATTCATCTCCCCCTCAGCACAGTTACAAAACAAGCCTGGTGCCATTTATGAATTTTAAGGTTTCATTATCTATTTCTGGCAAAACAGTTCCTTTCTGTCAAAATGCTCTGTTTCAGAGTAAAACCATTCCACTGGCTATTTCTGACCAATCATTCTTTTTATCTCCCGTCTTGCCATCTCTGAGAACTAAGTTGTGATGCTGCTTCACAGGAACCCAGCCCAGGTCTTATCAGTTCCTGACAGAACATGGATAGCTGACATGCCTTCTGCCTATGGCTGAATGTTAGCTCAGGGTTTAGAGAAAGTGAGATCAGAAGATAAGAAGTAGAGAGTATTTACTTACTTATTTTTAACATAGTAAGCTCAACGTACTGTCAACGCAGAAGTTCTGTCTAATTTTTAAGAAGGTTCAGTTTCATTATCAGTTTGGCTGGCTGTTAGTTTTCAGGCAGTTGCCTAGAAGTGGTCACTGCTGCTGAACACTAGGCATTGCCAGATACATTTGTGTGTGAAGTCAAGAAGTGGGGATTACTCAGTTTACTATCCTCATATCACAAAGAAGTAGGAAAATCCCCAGATTTGTGGGATTACAGGCCATGCTAAAGTGATCTCTTTTCAGGGATACTGACTGAAGATTATGAGATTCAGCAGGACCTTTTTGCTCTTATTTTCTGTGTTCATTTATTCAGTCCAGTCATCTCAGGATAGCTTGCTTTTTAAAATGAACTTAAAAATAATAAAACCAGTGCAGATACTAAGCACAAGGAATAAGATCTTGAGAAGTGACAATGAATAAACACTTTATGAGGATTTAGGCTTGCTGAAAACCTGCCCCCATAAATGCATTTTATGGTAGTTTATTAAACAATGGCTGAAGAACAAAAGCAATCACTTTTTTGAATAACTGGGTAAGAGACACAAGTCTGGAAACAGTATCAAGATTCCCTCTCTAGACCTGTGGATATACAAAAGATATACTATACACCATAGTAAATGTTTAAGAGAGAAGTGGATTTTCTCTCACTGCTTTTTAATCCTGGTATGTTACTCTCTTCCAGTCTGATTTTTGCTCTTTCACTGTAAAATGTTGCATGGATGCAATAGAAGTCTAATATGGGAAAGCACTGCAGGCTGAAGTAGGCATCCTGAAGAGAGTAACAAAACTTGAAATTGAAACAGAGGATCACAGTTCCCACGAGGATGTGTAACACTTCCTATTCAGAAAAATGTCAGATACTAAGTTAGATATACTTGTTTTCCATCTGTATTGCCTAATATAATAATTTCACATGAATCGCCCATGGACAGTACTTTTCAGCATTCTTTGAAAAGGCCAGAAATATTGTTACTTGCAGTTTACAGATAGGAGAACTGAGTTATGGGGAAGTGAATTGATGAGCCAAGACTTCCAGCATATTGACCACAAGGCCTTCCAGTTATCATGGACCTCTTAGCACAACACAGATCCTTGCAGTTACTAGGGATATTATTCACTTTTTGTTAGTGTTGCTGGCAACTTTCACTTTGGGGATACAATGTGTTTAGTAGCTATTATGGCAAGCCATGATTCATGCTGTTTGGACCTCAGTCATATGTTGTATGGCATGAGGATAAAGTACATTACATTCTGGAGAGCTTTACCAATGAAATATTAAAGCCAATATCTGTGATAAAGCTCACTGCTATGCTTTTCACCAGTATGGAAGGGGAAGGGAGAAGTGCAGCGCTTCAAGTTGGGTGGTTATCCTTCCAGGCCTTACAGAGAGACTGCTATGATGTTTTTGAGGCTGATGATGACATGATACAGCCCCGCAAACTCTGTGGAGCCTCAGGGAGGGAAAGGTTCAGGAATGCTTTAAGTGCAAAATCAGTGTTTCTCTAGGGTTCCCCTGAAATTTAAGCACCTGTGGTGATGACATGGCTGTTTCGAGGTAAGAGTTTTTCATCATTCTAGGTAGTTAAACTGGTGGCTTAATCTCTGTTGGCTTTCAAGCATGTCATTGGCTTCTGTGGGAACAGCATCAGTTTTTGAAGATGTGGCAATAAAATCACAAGCCACAGCTGAGGTGTCTGGTCCTGATCCCTGTCTCTGTATGGACAGGTCTGACTCCACAGGGAGTGAGTTGTCACTCCCCAGCTTTTTACAGGGATTGTTCTCTGAATAAATTCGTTCTTGGGTCAGACAGGTGTTGAGGGTTGCTTAAGCAAAGGGGAACAGAGGTGCTGTTAAGGGTAGCGTGAGGACGTGTGACCACCTCTTTGGCAACAGCAGATGTTTGACTGCAACTGGAGGTTATGAAATTGTTCCCTTAGAGTTTGCTTCTACTGGCAACCACTACCGCTACGTAAGAATCCCCCCATCACTAATCTATCCCTTGGAGAGTTAATCCACCCGTTATTTCATACCTGGCTTTGCTGCTTGTTGACTTAAACATGTTTTCCATCTTTCACCCTTCCACTGCCTATTTTGAGCTGCAGATGCCCCTGACCTGCCTAGTCCTACCGAGGTGTGCCCAAGAAATGACATCTTGGCATCACTTTTTATAAACATCTCACACTGATGCATGTATAAATGCACAGGCAACCTGATGGTGGTCACACAGGAGCATCCTTCTCTGTTTTGCATTTGAGCCTCTAAGGATTTCAGGCTTTTTGGGCACTGATACTCCGCTGGTTAATGGGAGAGACCTTATGTAGTAGTATCCTGCCCCTGCTTATTTGAACTCTGTGTATCCCTTAAGTCCTTCCCTGTATCCCCTATCTCATTAACTCTTTGGAGAAAATTTCCTTCACTAACCACCAAATCCCTCATCACCATACCTCCCTAAAACACATCCCTGTGGCTAGAGGGATGTGGCTTTATCATGTCACGTTTTAGGAAGCAAAGCATGGAGGTGGAAGTATTGAGCATGGCTTTGAAGCCACGCCTGCCAAGGCTCAGCAATGAGCATCATTCCCTGCTTGAGGAGGAAGGCTAGACCAGGCAATCTCTGGTGCTGTCAACCAGTACGATCCTGCTATGTTTGCTTCCAACTATTTGCTTTCTCCTCTCTGTTTGCTTCAGTTAGGACATGAATGTCCTTTGTGTCCCTGTCTGCCTGCAGCGTGGTTGGAATGACAGGGCAGAACACTGCTGCAGCGTGCCATGCCAAGGCACAGGCAGCTGTGCGAGGCTCTGCTCCCGGCACAGCCGGAGCCTCACACGCCTGCATCCTGCATCCCTCTTCCGCCCGACGCGTGGGGACTGCCACGCCAGAGTGGCACGGGCTGGCAAGCGGGAGGCTGTGACAAGCAGCCCTGGCGCCCAAGGCCAGGGTGCGTCCTGCCAGGGCCCGTTCGAGGCCGAAACAACCCAGGGTTAGGGATGGTAGAGGCGGGCGGGCAGCACCTGCCCGCTCCCGCACCGCAGCCTTGCCCTCCCTGGGCCCACCGACGGCGGGTGGTCCATGCCGCGGAGCCTCCCGCGGGAGCCGCCGCGGTGGCCGATGCTGATGCTGATACCGATGCCGACCCCGCTGCGGTCGCGGCCGGCGCTTATCCACCGGAACGCCCGCCGGGTGCCGTCGGCCGCGGCAGGTGGGGCAGGTCGGCGGCGCGGGGGCCGCTGGGATGCGTAGTTCGACGGGGCGCGCGGCGAACGCACGGCGCGGCGGCGCGGACTACAAGCCCCAGGGCGGCCCGCGGGGGCCGTGCCCGCGCGCGGGGGCGGTGGCGGTAGGTGGTTCCTGGTGGCGCGGCCCCGCGGCTCGCGCCGCTCCCGGGGGCGGCCGAGCGGAAGCCCGCCCCCAGCCGCCCGGCATCCAGGAGCGAGACAGCCACGGCCAGGGAGGGAGGGATGCGCCTCGCCCTGTCCGACAGCGGCGAGCAGAAGCCGCCCTTAATTAGCAATTAGCTCGTCCCCAGTCATCCACTCCCCCCCTTCCCCTCCGGCAAGCACTGTCCCATGCACGCCGACCCGCCGCCGGCAGCAGCGGCCGACGGCTTCTCCCGCGGTGCTGGCGTGCGGGTCGCTTAAGCCATGGGGAATGGGATGAACAAGGTAACGCGGTGGTGGCCGTGCGCGAGTGCATGTGCTTGGGCCCGGCGCGGCGGTGCCCGGGCTGGCGGTCCCTCCCCGCCTCGGGGCGGGAGGGATGCCGCGGCGCCTCCGCCTTTGTCTCGCCCGTGCGCGGCGGGCAGCCGCTCCCGAAACAAAGGCCTGGGCAGCAGAGGCTTTTCCCTTTCGACTTCGGGGGTCCCCCGCCTCGGGGCGAGGGCGGAGGGACGGGGAGCGCGGCCGCGCCGCTCCCTCGAGGCGCGCCTCCTCCTCCTCCTCCCCCCGCTCCCCGGCCGCAGCACGGGCGGGTGGCGGGAGGGGGGCCCTGGTTTCGGTGGTGCGCGCCCGGGCTTCCCCTCCCCGGGCAAAGGGAGTTCCCAGCGGTCGCTGACGGCCGCAGTGCCCCCCGGCGCCGAGCTTCAGTGTCCCTTGTGTGTCCCCCCGCCCTGGGGGGCGGCCTGGGGCAAAGCCCGCACCCCCCGACCCGCGGCGGGACCCGGGGCTTTGGACTCTCAGCGAGCGCGGGGCTTGCTCCGTTCCCAGGGCGCGGAGCAGCCCGTGGATACGGGCTGTCGCTGTAGGGCTGGGCCCGGTGCCAGTGGGACAGGAAAGCGCGCGGCCCCAGTGGAGATCGCAGCGAGGAAGGAAGATGGATCTGTTTTGCGAAGGGTGTTGGCCTTTTGGCAGTGGGGGCTTATTGTGTGCCTGATTCCCCTGGCATGTCATGGTCGTTATCAAGGGACAACTGTGATTTTTCTCAGTATCTCCACCTCTGTTTTAAACCCAGGTTTGAAAGTGTGGTGGTAACTAGCCTTTTATATATAGCTTACTATGAGGAACAGGAGCTGAGTAATCTCTTCTCTCTTACATCCTGCTTTGAGTGCTTTGGGAGTAGCTTTGCCGCGTGCATGGCCTACGACAGAGCGGAGGAGAACAGCTAGAAATAGCTGCTCACATGTTGTCCCGGTCAGACATCCTTGCCCCTGGAAGTCAGATTGGTGAACGTCCAGAGTGCTTAGTGTGCCACCGGGAAGGTGAAGCCTTTTCATCCTATAGGTAGAGACATGGAAATAGGAACTTTAGGCAGAGGAAAGATCTGGCTGGTGAGGAATTGAGTTACTGGGTACGAGGTAGAACCTTCTTTGGTCTTTCTCTCCATTTTTGCTTTTGAAGTCTGGGGATGACATTGTGATATGTAGCCACTCGTTGCAGTCATCTTCTAGGAGTGGCCAGTTAGGAAGAAACACAGCTAGAATGACTCCTTTTAGGCTTCTGGTATGTTTGTAGTATTTTTCTATGAATGTTTGAAATTATCAAAATATTTAGAGGGACAGGATATGGGATGCTAAAATTGCAATCTGGAGAGAAAAAAAATAATCAAAAGGACAAGTCTTGGCCATTTGAAGCTGCATTAGATCTTGCTGTGGTACCATGTTGCATAGGAATTGGCAATCTGTGACTGGCCAATTTGGTAATTTTAATTCTGTTAAATGTTGCCCTGGCATGTACCAGCCAGAGCTTTCAGGAGAAGCATAATACTATTTGGATTTTTCTCGCTTTTCTGATCACTGTATCCAAGAGGATGAGACATTCAGCATTTGGGAGGAACTGGCTCCTTTAAGGAGGCTGTAACCATGCTGGATCCTGGCCATAAGGGTTTATTTTTTTAGGGGTCTCGCGTATGGGTCTGCTACTTGCCACCTTCAGAATGTGCCTCTGGATCATCTATTCATTTTGATCTCATGAATCAGCAAATGCTGGAGGGGCAAGGGGAGGCATGGAGTCATTAGCACAGATGCTGGGGGGTATTTGCTTGACTCAGCTTAGTCAGTCAATACAAATTGCTTTAGTTTCCAACTGAAATGTTTTTTTTGTGGTTAAGCTATATACGGATGGTAGGAGAAAATAATCAGCTTATTCAATTGTGGATTATTTCATTTAAGGAATCTCTTTGTACTGATGCCAAGGGAAGAGGATTAATGGTGACCTGTGATGGGTGTGGTAAGGAAGAGCTCCAGAGACTGCTACAGCCTGTGTGGATGCTTTTGGAGCCTTTCTCAGTGGCATGGTTCCCTCCTTATTTTTCTGTCTCCTGATACTGATATATTTCATAGCAAATAGCAGTCTCACCTGACTTTGTGGCCATTAGGGCTGATCAAGGGCTGGAGGTCTGGCATTCTTTTTAGATGGTGTTTGTCTTTTGTTGCTAGTTTTCTCTGTAATATTAGCCCTGCGTAGTTTTTTTCCCTTCAGTCCACCCAAGCCTTCTGACTTTTCCCAAATTAAATTGAAAGCATTGGTTTACACATGCCCTTCTTATTCTGCTCAGAGAAGGAGAATTGGCTAGTGAATGTGCATTGACTTGGCTACTATTAATTTTCAGTACTTTACTTTTTTTTTTTTCTTACATCTCTTAAGTCAGAATGATTAATGGGGTCTGACTTGGACCCCAGGAAATTTTCTGGGTGGCCTGATTTGTCTTCATGCTTAATGTCTAACGTTGACTTGTATTCAAAGTTCAAGTTGAAGTCTGTGGTTGAAAAACTACGAAGATGTTTTCCAGGAGCTGAAGTCTAGCAGCTGAGATGGTGACAAGATTTCATTATTGGTGAACAGGATATGCTTAGTGAAGAGTTTTTCCTGGGTTTTAGTTGTTGCTCATCCCTGTTACAGTTAACTGCCGGTTATTCGTGTAAACCCTTCAGAAGGTTTGAGTGCTGTCTCTACAAAAAGGGCAGATAAGCCCTGTTCATTGTAGGAGTGGATTTATGAGAAATTTAAACCAGTGTGGCTACTTAGAGCTGATGTAACCACTTTTATGGAAGTCAGAGAAGCTATGCCAGTTCACGTCAGCAGCAAATATCCCTCGCTGATGCGTGCAACTCTCCTGTGGTCCTGGAGAAAGGTAGGCTTGTCTGTTCCTTTTAGCAGAGCCTGGCCATCTCTGAGAAAGGCCCATGAACTTCTCTGGAAGTTTGTCAGTATTAATGCATCTAGAAGAAGCAAGGAGTTAGATGCTTTGTTACAAGCATTTGTCTGTATAGGAAACAGCAGTGAAGCAGCCCTTTAAGCCATTTTCCTGAAGGGTGTATTATCAGAGAGGACTGATGAGAAGCATTAGCAACTGAAGCAACCATTGTCTATTGCAGGGCTCTGCAAGGTAGAGAATGTGAGCTGCTCTCACATGCGAGGTACAAATGAAGACAGGCATTGGTGTCCTTGTCCCTTGCTTGTGAATTCTTCTACATCTGTTATTTAGTCTGTGGTCATTTTCTCAATGTTTCGGATGATGTTTCAGATGATGTAAAGAGGCTACTGTTTTTATTCATAAAGCAGTGGTTGAAAAGTTCACAAAAACAACCACCTTATTTTTCTACTCTTCTGACTCCCACCCGTTCTCTCTCACACGCCCCTAGCAGCCATCGGCCTTCATTTTGCACAGCCCAGAGTTGCAGTTACTGAAGGCAGTGTGAGATGACACAGCTGAAGGTTCCCAGCCATAGTCGAGTGCTGAAGTATTAGTCAGCATGACACGAAGATTCACTTCTTTCCAGGTAGCTTTCACCCATAGTAATGTTTCTTGCTTCTAGAATGACTAGGACAACAGGGGTAACATCTGTCCTTGGTTGCAGGGTGTCCTAATTTCCTATCTAGTGTATAAGATTGCTTCATGGTGCACAAATGCAGACTTCTGGATTTTTCCTCCTTTGCCAACAAGAAACCTCATTTCTGCAACCCCCCGGTGTTTCGTGGTACCTTCAATTTCTAATGTCTAAGCTTAATGACTGTGACTGGAAATTAAGCTTTTATCGTCTCTTGAGAGTGCACATTTGATGCAGAAATAGTGTCCTAGAGTCTAAAATGCTATAGTCTACAGTAGTGAGGGTGTGATTGGAGATTTGTGCTGCAGATAGGAAATACTAGGCAGCTGTTTAAAAATATCAGCAAGGGTTTTTGATTTTTTTATTTGTTACGCTGAAGTTGGTGATCTGGTTGGTGACATTCATTCATAACTTGACTCCCTTTCGCTTTAGAACATGATTTTGTTTCAAGAATTTGGCCTCTTTTGCAATGACTCTTCTGTACTGTCCTCTCTGTAGCAGGTACAGGCTTCTATTTACTAGCCTGGGATGGTAGCCTTGGAGCTGCACTTCTAGCAGAGTCATCAAGTGTACTTAAATTATTGAATTGTCCCTTGAAACCATGAGTCTTGTGAGTGTGGAAAGGGACCACAGGATGTTGTAAAGGTTCTTTTCCCTACTCGATACTCTGGCATTGGAAACTGCCCTGAGGATTTTTGCTGCCTTTGTAAGAATGTTGAATTTCTACAAATGGAGAGGGAAGGAAAGGGAAGAAAGCTGTCTGAGCTTATCTTTGCAACACTTACAGGTGTGTATTTGTACCAGACTTAAGAACCATTTTCTTGACCAGGTAGTGTTGTCAATCAGCCCTTAATTTGCAGGCAAGGGTCTACAAGCATCAAGATATATCAAGGGTCCTCGAGAAGCCATCAGGGGGAGAACTGAGTTTAGAGAATTAGTTTGAGAACTGTGTTTAGAGCTGATGTGACACAGCAAGTAGAGAAAGATCACCCAGCAAAGCATAGAGGGAGGAATGTTTGCACAAACTGAAGCTGCAGGGAGTACAAGAAGTGTTGCAACCTTTCTGTTTTCTGCAAGGCGAGATAAATAACAGCGAACATGATGATGCTTTTATTGAACCAAAGTCCTGCAGTTAAAGCAGGTCAGAAGCTATTTTGCTGGCTCTTCTGCTGGCCTGCTAACCTTTGCATGGTGGATTGGTTTACCTTTCAGCAGAAAGGCTGCAGTGAAACGGAGGCTGTAGTGATAATCCCTGATGAAAAGTCCTTCATGACTTTCAGAACTTCACAGCTGCTGGATCGAGCAAAATGGGTGGAGTTTTCCCTTTAAATAGCTGTCTGAGAGTCTGTTGCTGCTGTTGTGGTGACACCCGGGTGTTGCTAAGGGTTTAGGAAGTCAGCACTGACATATCTGTACTGGTGGTATGCTCAGCATGCACTGAAGAAAAATGGATCGTGTGGTTTCATCACCACAGTTCTGGTCTCTTCAAACTATGTGAGTGTGGGTCAGAGACTTCAGGTGGCAGATAACAAAATTCTTGGCCAGAAAATGTGTGTTTGGGGTGTGTGTGTGGGTTTTTTTGAGGTCTTACTGCTCTTCCCAAGTTAAGAGGGTTATAAGAGGGTGGGAGGTGTAGCACTGTGGTGTCACCTGCCTCTGTGTATGTGCACATGTCCTCAGACTGCACAGACTGGTCCTTGGGCAGACCTTGAGACTCCCAAATTAAACAATGTCCTGTAATCGAGATCTGTGCAGGCTTCTGGCAGTGTTAGGATGAGTGGTTAGATCTGGAAGAGAAACACACAACTCATGGACTTTCAGCAGTTTCCTTTCTATGTGAACACACAAGTCGTCGTTGTTCGTTGTTCGCAATGATTTCCTCTAAGAGCCCTACAGTGCTGCAGCCCTGACCTGCATGGCTTTGCACTTCAAAAGCCTCGAAGGATGTCATTTTGCAGGGCTTTGTCCAGTTTCTGTAGCAACTTTAGGCAAATCACCTTTGCTGTGTGAAGTTTCATCATTAGTTCCATGAGGGTAACTCTTACCCTGCTGGGGGGGCAGGGGGAAGGGTGTTTTTCGAGGCCCACTTCATATTTGTAAACCACATCTGCTGTCCTTGGAGAACCTCCATTATGTGAGAGTCCTCACGATTAACAACCCCTGGCTGCCAACAAACTCTGTCAAGGCATGGTTTGCCTAGAGCTGTTTAGTTTGAGAAGGTTGCAAAGAGGCATGAAATGTTGTCAGCATGTTTTAGATTGCATTTGACAATAGTCTGCTAAAGTAGTATGTTCCATCCTGTATGCAAATTGAACTTTGTCAAATTGTCTTACCACAAGATATCTATATTTGATACTATATTTCTTTCTCGCAGATTCTGCCTGGCTTGTTCATTGGCAACTTTAAAGGTAAGATTAGTTTTATCATTATCTCTAGGTTACTTAACAGGGGTCTTAAGGTGTTGTTTCACAGGCCCTTGGAATTCTCTGTCATCTCTGTAGCTTTTTAACCCCATCTTGCTTCATTTCTGGATTCCCCTGGTAAACTTGAAGAAGAAGTCGTTTGCTCTCTCATCCGTGTGCTGTGCTGCGCTGCAAGTACTTTGAGAAAAGAAAAATGAATGCCATCTCCTTGGAGCATGCTTCAGCTGGAATTCCTAAACACTGGCCTGCTTTAAATGATTCTTGTGCTTGGCAGACAAGCCTGTGATCCAGGCAGATTCTTTGTAAGGCTTATTTCAAGCCCTCCTTATAAGTAAAGGCTTACTATGCCTCATGCTCATTGCTTTCATTATTTTGGTTATTTATAACAACTGCTAAAGACTTCTGTTATCACCGCTTGTGAGACTGATAGGTCTGCTGGTTGCAGTCTGACCACTGATACTTGTACTGTCCATGTTGCAGCTGTAAGTTTCTCTGGATTTTTTTCCTTTATGCATGAGGTTTATTTTCTGCGTAAAGAAAACCAGTCATATTTAGCAAACAGGAAACTTTATGTAGACATCCAAATAAATGGCCTGTTCTCAAAGCATTCTGTTAAGAGCAGTTCCAGCTGACACTCCCTACTCAGAAGTAAACCAGTTGTGCATGTACAGGTTTTTTTAATAGATGTAGACCCCACATTTCCTATGCTTCGGTAAAATAGAGCAGGGCTCGTAGGGACTACTGCTATATCCTGTCCTTTCTGGTCTGAGTGATACTACAAACAGTCTGTTAAGACTGGCAACATCTGCATTGGATTTAGATGGTGCTGCACATTCTCTCTGCCTCATACTCACCCTTCCTTCCTTGCCCCCCATCCCGAAACCTGTGAGTTCAGTGGTTTTTTTGCCTGATTTACCTGCCACTGGATCTACTGGCCCACACTGTGGGTCCAGTGCTTGCTGCCCCTTGGGAAGCGGAGCCAATCACCTTGGGAGGCAGCCCGGAGGTACATGTGAAGTTAAAAGCTGCCTTTTGCCACACCACAGATACAAGTACAAAGGCTAGCATGTGAGGGAGTTAATCATGCCATGGTAAGGAAAATGAGAGGATGGAGGTGAATTCGTATTGGTGGAAGTAGATAATAAAAGGAGAAAAAAGAAACAAGTAGGAAAAAAGGAAAATAAGGTGAAGAGGATAGTTTTGAAAACACTTTGGATGGACTACTGCATGGGCTGATGACAAAATTAACTAACTTGGTCACAGCCATGTTGCTTCCTCTTTTTGTTTTCTTTGTCTGAAGTAATTTAGGAGAGGAGTGGAATTGGGAGGATGTTTGATACTGGAGTTCTTTAGGTTTCGAGCAGTCTGGCAAGGTGGGCAGGATGAGCTGTGGTAACATGGCAGTCAATCTGTCCCTCTCACTGTGGCCATCCTGCTGGTAAGCCCTTGACAGTCTGCCCTGGGGAGTGAAACTCAGCCAGAGCATCTGTTTGCTGGTGCAGTTCTGTTTTCAGTGGAAGGGAGTTGGCCAAGGTTGTGGAGTGAGTCAGCATCTCTGCCAGTGCTAGGGCCTATGACCCTCTCGCCTGTGCTACCCTGGCTGTTCAGCTTTGCGCCTTGGGAACGGTCCCTAAATGGCACGTCAGGTCACTCCTGTGCGGATAGCACAGGTGTGCGCTGAAGGTGGTGTGAGTGGGCAGTGTTTCTGGGAGCCTAGCTGAAAGAAAAGCAGAGGGTGAAATGCTTCAGCTGCCTGCATAAGAGAGAGTAAAAGAGGAGCTGGTTTTAATCTCTGTATTTGTGTTGTGGGGTCTGGTTTTTTAAACAGATTAAAAAACACAAAAATTCATTTATTTACTGCTATGACTTTTGCTCATATTGCATTTAATCATTACGTTCTACCATCACAAACATCTGATTCAATATCAGATAAGCTACTGTACCTGGAGAGGAAGAGAGAAGAGAGGTGTTACTGTCCTTCACTAATACAAAAGCATACTTTTACAATTTTCACTTTTTTCTGCATCCCCTGCCCCTCAACGCCCCCCTGCCTCACTGCTTAGGAGCAGTTGCAATAAACTCTCCATGCAGTGAAGTCATCCCATTTAGGAACAGGTTTATTACCAGTGGTTTTTTCTGGAGGAGTTTGATTACTGTGTTCTTGGAGCATGTTCTGATTTGTGGTACTTTTTCAAAAAGCGGCTGATTAGTTTTGAGACTGCTGAGAAATACTGGGCAGCATATACAGTTGGGACTGGTCAGAATGTCCTGATTTGGGCAGCTGAAATGACTAGATGCATATAAAGACATGGGTTTACAACATTATTTCCTGTAATGTACTTTTGACTAGTCTCCCATTTCTTCAGCTTCTTCTTAGTAGCTTGAATTGAGTAAAGTTGCATCTTGTCAGTAACAGGAGGAAACACTGATTCCCTGGCTTTGTGCATCTCACCTGGATACAGGGCTGAGGGTCTGGGTCCTTGAACAGGGGCTAGAGAGGAGGGAGCTTCTCCAAAAGCTGAGTCAGAGGAATGTCTAAATTGCTCTGATGTGCCCTCTGGAGGATAGCCTTTCCCCAGTGGCACCTCGAGGACCCTTGGCAGGCAACAGTTTCCAGAGCTGTATCAAAATACCATTCTACACACACTCTTGTCTCCCTGCTGCCTCAGAGACCTCTGGGGATACTGACAGATGGAGAAAAGGCACAGTTGTTCCAGATAGGTGCCTTCCTGCTGAGAGAAAGCATGGTGTTAGGGATGCTAAACACTGTAATTTCAGAGGGCTGTTGCCTGGAGAAGGCAGACAGCAATTGTTCTGATTGGGGAATTATTATTCAATATTCAGAAATATTTCTACTTTTAGGCCTAATCAACATAAAAACAATCTATGACAGAGCAGTGCGAACTCTTCTGCAGTTAACTGGGAGATAAACTGAGGCCCAGGAAAAACTACTGAAATGAACCTGTGGTAGAAATGGGAACTGAGCTTGCTGCTTCTGTTTTGTTTGCTGCTGCACAAACCTTTAAGCACATAGAATGAGAGGGGCTTTAATAACCACTTTAAGGGTCTTCAGGGTAGAAAGTTAGTGTAGTCCTGATTATGGAGAGCACTGAAATATCTCTTGAAATCCCCCTAGTCCACAGGGCTTGATTATGTATCTGAAAAACTTTCCTGAAAAAGCACGAATCTTGGCATGTGTTCAAGTGCTTTTTATCTTACAAGCTCATCAGTAGCACATTAAAATTGTGGTATGCTCCTGAGAGGGTGTATTTGAGATTGCACAGCTAGAGGGCAGAAAAAAATCAAGAAGAACCATAGGTGTCCGTACAAAATACCAAGACTGAGTCTGGTCTGTAAGTCCAGAAGGAAACAGAGCTCTTGGGCTTCTTCTGTGAAAGTGAAGGAGGAGTTATTTCTTTGCAAATGGGAGGGTAGGGTGCTAAGAGAGAAAAATGAGGGAAGAGAAAGAGGCAGTTAACTCTTCTTCCCGCCTCTAGTTTTGGGGAAAATTTGGTTTGTTTCTGTTGTACCTTAGAGATGAAATGCCTCAAAAGACAAAGAATATACTATGGTACTGCAAGTCCATGTGTCTTCTGCACTAGTGACCTGAGGTCTCTTGAAAGTCACCTGTGCTTACAATGAAAATGGGTGCTTTGTTCATTACGGGATTGACAGGACAGACTGTTTCTCTGCACAAATGGAAAAAAAATCCATTTCTTCTGATAAAAGATTTAAATGGGTGCTCAGTTTGCTTCCAAACGAAAAGGTGTAGCAGTAGCAAGAACCAGGACGCAAGAGTGTTTCTACCTGCAATATTAAAGAGCTTGTGTCCTGCCTTGCTTGTAATCATTCAAGGTTTTTCCAATGGAATATTTGGGGTTTTTTTAATTTGAAGGGGAAAGCCACAATAAGAGGTTTAATTCCCCCCGAAGAGTCCAGTGTTGCTGTGGATGATCTGGAGAGTCTTGGGAAAGTTTTTGCCCTTCCCATTATTAAGCGTATAAAAAGGCAGTGTCCACCAAGTGGTTCTGCTGTGTTTCTAGATTCCATTAATTCCCATTATCATCTGCTTAATGTTGGTTTTAAAGTTCCATTTTCTAAGATTTAATTTCAGGTACTGAAAACAGGAGAGGGTGAAGATACCATTCCCTTTTTCAGGTTAATCTTTTGAAGGAAGACAATTTATAGGTGCTCTGATTAAACAGAGTACTGAACTCGTTTCCCCACCTTTCTCATTCCCCGAAAAAGTCCTTCCGAGAGGGTGGGTCAGAATATGTACTAGAACATAGTGTGAAGTGGAGAAAGGAGACATGGATCTTTTGTTCACACGCTTAGTTTCTGTGTGTGTCTCTGTAAGTGCAGATAACAGGACTGGGAACAAAGCTCTCCTGATGGGGAAGGTTTTTCTTTAGGTGTCCATCTCTAGTTCTCTCCAAAGCAGAAAATAAAGTTACTTGATTTAAAAAAACCCCTACAACATCTGGTGATGATGAAACTGTAGTCTCTATGCATCTGCAGATTAAGACTTAACACTGTTGTACCTAAGTACAAGGCAAGGCTGACTTGCCTTCTTTAAGCATTTACCTCGGTTTTCTCTACTTAACCTAAAATGTTATACTGAAAACTTAATACTATCTTACTGTGTTGTAGGAGTATGTTTGTCTTCTCAGACTTAAAAAGTCAGAAATGTGGGCTTTGGAGAATCAAGAAGGGAGGATGTCTTTAGTAGCTGGCTAATGGGAAGAGGGGTGACAAAATGAAAATAAACTGAAACTAATCTCACTTATTTTGTGGATGTATTTAAACTTGTGTATTTAAAATTCACAAGTGAGTTACAGTCAAGTGTTGCAGATCAGGCCCATATCACTGTAATGCTTTTTTGCCCCCCTATTCCTGGCAGCATGCTTTTGTATTTTATTGTTAGCAGTAGAGGTGGAAAAGACTCCACAGCTGTTTCTTTCCATCTAACTCTACAAAGGGAGAAATATTTATCCCTCACCTTGCGTCTCCATGGAAGCACTAAAATACTAAAGTAAGAGAAAATGGTTGTAGGTACATTTGAGACTTCACCACTCTAGTATTGGAGTCCTTCAGTCATTGATGTGTCATAATTGGAGTGGTTGGAACAGTGTTGTCTCCTTTTTGCTTATGGGGGATGGAAGCACACTGCACTAGGTGATTTGCTCCCCAGCCACACCATAAGGCTTCCCAGAGCTGCAGGGAAACAAATTGTGACAGCCCCCTGGTCCTATTTTGATGACTTTGGCATTGCTTTTACGATTAAGTGTTTCCAACTCTCTGCATATGAGTAGAGGTTGAACTAGGAGTCATAGAGTCAAACTGAGGGAAAATAGGCTAAATGCAGGGGAAGAGAAGATGATTTCCCCAGTGTGAATTGTGTCCTTTTGTGTGAGGAGTGATCTTCCAGAAGGCTTTACTCAGAAGTCCACATCAGCTGAGAAGTGTTTTGATGTATGAAACAGAATATTAGGTAACCTGCTGTAAAGAGTAATACCACATTTGAGAGACCTTTTAGAGGATGCACAAGATGAGCTCTGATAGGTAGGTTTGATCTTAAAGTTTGAAAATAGGGTGTTTCACACTGTGATTTCAAAATGTGAGCCTGCATGTGCTTGTATAGCACTGTGCTTCAGTAAAGAAATTAGAATTGCTGTGGTGATGGTGGTTCTTTTGGCTTTTGGTGGTTCTTTACATAACCCTTTTTTTTTTTTTTGTTATTTATGGTATGAGACCATGAGTGACAGGATATCTTATTTGTACTGCTGTTTAAATAGCTTTATCTATAGTATCTGTAGAGACTTACGCAGGTGCTGGGGAATTTCCCCTCTGTAAACTGTTTGAAATTTAGATCCAGATAATACAGTCGTTGGCTGGGAAGCTTTTTCTTCTCTACTTCAGTGATTTGATTGATTGTTTCCTAAATATATTGAGGACCTGCTGGTTACTCTGGGATGTAGATCTGGGATGGCCATTTCCAACTTGTTTCTAGAAATATCTGAAATCTCACTGTATAGTTTTGATTTGCTGAAATTCCCTTAGCCTAAGTCTTGGTTAACTGAAGAAATAAGATATTTCAGTCATTTTGAGTTATACTGTGTCCACTAGGCCTTTCAGACTGGTTCAAAGCAGCCAACGTTTACTTTGGGTCATATCTTCTTTTAAAGAAGTTTGCCTTGTGTGGCAAACCATTTCTTACCATGTAGGTCATATTGATATTTAGAGATTGGGGTCTCATTGTGCTAGGTATACATTAGTTTCATGAGTTCCAGCCAGCAGGCTCTGAAATCTGTTCTTAGTCTTTGTAAAACAGAAAGCAGCGATTTTTAGGGACACTTGGGCTGGTTTATGGGCTTCCAAATCCTTACCTGCTTAGTTTTTCCCTAAGGAATCAAGACTGTCCTATAAACTGTTAACAAAATATGAAGGTCAAGTGGATTAGAAGACCTCTCCTGGCAAACATGAGCATTTCTTCTTCAAAATGTTTACTCTGCGATTTTTAGGAAATTTTAATTGTTCTGTGCAGCTAGACATTAGTTCTGTTTCAGACAGAATTTGTGTTAATTCTCTTCTGAAGGGTTAGACATCTGTGTTGATCATGCAGGCTTGACCAGTAGTGAGTAAAATCAATGAAGTTTTCACTCTCCAATTTTTTAGCTGTAGAAAAGCTTTCATTAGGATTGAGTTTAAATTTTATTGCCCGTTACTGTGCTCACATGGATCTTGTCTATGCGACAGTATAATTAAATGTCCAGTTCCTCTTTGTGATGTAGAAAAGGCATTGAAACTTTATAGTAGGTGGATAAGATGACACAAGAGATGCTAATTGAACTCTTGCACGTACATAAAGAATGTACAGGTGATGCTATTGTTATTTTTGTACCTAGAGAGAGCCAGTTTGAAACCTTTGTGGTCAGTGCTCTTTTTTTGTGTGCAACCAGGCTAGTGTGAACAGATTGGATGGGCAGATTTCGAAGGCAGGTGTTCACATCACAAAACCACTGCTGTAATTGCCATGGTGTGCTGTGCCATTCTCAAGCAAAAGGGTCAAAAGTAAATGGACAAATGGATACACGCTAACTTTTACCTGTATTGGTGGTTCTTTTGGGTAATTTTCTGGCATGCTGATAGTTTAATATGGGGAAAGTTGCTCACTGATGACAGGTAGTCTATTTTAACTTTTTTTTTCCTCACAGAAATAAGCCTATGCTTTCGCAATATCTAGCATCAACTTTTCAGTCGCCCCAGTTTTCTTTCCAGTTTTGAATGTTAGAAACCCCTTGGTCTAGGAAACACCTTTTCATAACTGCACTTCCTTGCTGTAGCATTTTGCTTTTTCATACGTTCGATATCTTTATCATCTTGATCTCTCTTTAGACTCTAAATTATGGTATGTATTGGCTAAATGCACATTTTTTCCTACTGGTTCACAGGAAGTAAGAATGTAGTTATTGTTTTGGCTTGTCCGTTAATAATTCAAGGAATATGGTTGGCTTGCCTTCTCAGACCTGAATATCACAAGGTCTGTCTCCCAAGTGAAAATGTTTCTCCTGAAGGGGGATTTGTGGGTAGAGAGGAGGCAAACTATTTCTTGTACAGCTCTGACTGCGTGTTCAGATGGCCATCACCTGCACGGAAGCATGCATAAACTTATATTTCAGATGCAAAATACATGAAACTTCTGACTTAAAAACACATTCCTGAGTCACTTAAGCTTGTTCTTTATATAGTATGTAATTTGTTTTGGAGTTAGAAGTGTGTCTTCCCATTACCCACTCTGATTATGGTGTTCTAGAATAGCTGCATTTGGGGTTTTGCCTTACTTTATGAAGCTTCAAGAAAAATGTACCGATGATAGGTGGCTTTTCAACATGCACAATGGAAAGGGGAGTGGGCTATTTCAAGAGATTAAAAAATTTCTCTTCTTTTTTTCCCTCTGTCACAGATGCCCGAGATGTAGAGCAATTGAGTAAGAATAACATTACGCACATTCTTTCAATCCATGACAGTGCCCGCCCTATGCTTGAGGTAAGAGGTGTGGGGGACTCCATAGTAAATCCTTACTTTGTAGTTGACTGCTACAGTCATCTCGGGGTTAATTTCTTGTTCTCTGCAATTGGTGTTTTGAGACTGATTTTCTTGACAGCTGTGGTTTTGGCATCCAGACACAGATTTTGTTGTAGCTGCTGTTATAACAACAAGAAATCTAACTGACAAAGGAAAAGAATTACAGTGTCGATGTACCAAAGTAATGGTATTATGTTATTAATTTAATAGTAAAGGTACGTTTCCTTCTCTGTGGAGTTCAAGCATCACATAAACAACATTCCATCTCCACTCCAACCCTACTTTGTACGTGGGCTCCTTTCTTGAATCTCTGTAGCAGATGGCTGTCTAAGAGGTTTGCAGTCCTTTTCTATGTGAAATAGCCTTATTTACACTTGGGGTGTAGGAGGAATCAGTGATCCCCCTGATGTATTATATAAATACATCTGATATATCGGGGCATCTGTAGTTTCCAACACTTTAATATAAAGTATTATTCCCCATTTTACTGCAGGAAAACTGATCTGAAGACCTGTAATTTGCTGTGTTATCTTGAGGTGGGACCAGGCTACAGTTCTCCTGTGTTGGACTGTTATGCTTTCTTCTTTATACCAGTTTCCTATGGAAAAAGGGGAGTCTGACTGGGCTTTGCCACACCTTAAAATCCTGCTATTTGATTTATGTCAGGAACTATTGTCCCCTAAAATTTGTTCATTGCTTCCTTGCATTCTACTTCTCTTGAAATATGGCAAAATAGCAGGTAAGGCAGTTGCTGATGTTACCCCCGTATGCTGCTGGGAATGTCTGCTTTTCATTCTCACGTAAAAAGTCTCTAGTGAATTCAGTCCTTAAACTACAGGATTTCCTCCTGTCCCAGGCAAGTCAATAGGTAAGCCAAACAAAAAAGTGTCTTCAGTATATCACAATCAAAACCAATATCAAGGTAACGATGAATTAAGGGTTGACCTTGAACTTATAAATGTGCTGGACTAGAGTTTTAGGTGTTGACTTTGTTATACTACCTATTTGATTTCTGTTGTGCCTGATACTTGTTAAGTCTGAAACAGACTGAATTTCAAGAGTGCTCTTAGTTGAAGAGATAAACACTTGTGCTGAGTGAGTGAGATATAATGTTCCCTGTAGGATGCTGGTCTTTAAAATGAATAGAAGATTGTTTTGTTTTATCATGATTAGATAAGTAGGGAGACTAATTATGGCACAGATCAGCTGCAGCCTCAGGCCAGTGTTTCTGGTGGTGGTGGTGGTTTTGGCAGCCCACACACCACCTCCCTACTTAATGGTGGTGCATCTGTTTGTGAGGCTGCATGGTAAATAGATCCGGGAGCTTTTGAGAGTTAAGTATAACCGAGTCACCATTTCTTCCTCTAGCTACTGCCACAAAAGCCATGAAGGATTATATTTACCCAGATCTGTTCCCAATCTGGTTCATAACAGTGTCTCAAAAGTTACAGTGTCACGGGAACAAGCAGTGGCTGGTTGAGGATGAATCTGCTTTAATCACCCCTTCTTCCAACTTTGTCTTTGATTTTCTCAGCATGCAGTATACTCCTTTATGTGACAGTGGTCTGGAAAAGAACTGTTAAAACTTCTCCCCAGTTCCTAAAGTAGTGGAAGGATTTCAAATTCCGCTTGTTTGGGAGCTGAGTTAATTTTAATTACTTTATCAGCCGTGGCCTTACTGTGGTGATTGTTTGCAACTGAATGCTTCTGTTTAGGAAGAACAGCCTAGAAAACTTCTGTTAGGTTTTGTTACTTCCTTTGTTATTTACATCCTTGCCAGATTGTAGGTAGGTTTGTTTTCAGTTTGTGTATCTGCATTGTGCTTGGGGACTGTTCTCATGTCTACTGAAATAAAATGGGAATGCTTTCCCTGTGTGTATCCCTCATCACCTTTCTCCTCAGATTTCACTCACGGAGTGACTATATTTGTGTTCAAAAATTCATTTGATGTTATTTGGACCTTTAAACATGCAATTGCAGTGATAAGAGAATATCTTTTGCCTGAGATTCCCTATTTTATGTGTATGTATTTACGTGAATGCTGATCACCTGTAAAAAGCTGCCTTTTCTTCAACTGTGGTAGTTGCCTTTGTCTTTTGCAAGCACTATTTTATCTCAAGTACTTCCCAGTCAGCCTGTAGGAAATGCTACAAATACTTCATGAGACAAAGCTTTCTGTGCAAGCTAAGGAAGGTAAGCCGTTTTTAGACATTAAAAAACCAGTAGTGTTTTAGTAACTTGTCAACAGAGACAATTTGGCCTTTTTTGGCTGTCTGGGTTCCTGTGATATATATGTCTATCTCACAAAAAACCCTGTAGATAACTGGTAGCGTGTCCAAGAGAAAGGACTGCATACTGTATGGAACAAGGTATGTTATTTCAGATGAAATGAGTAAGAACAGTGTCCAACAGCACCATGTGTGCTTCTGCAGAGGCACAGAGGCAGTAGCTTTGGTGAATCAAGTTGGCTCCTCTAGAGCACTTTGGATGGCTGCCCATGGAACAGTCACAGATGTTTTATAAATCCACACAAAAGCCATATACAGAGGAGAATAATTAGGTTTCTTGCCACCTGCTTTCTATTCTGTTTCTCGAGAGTTCAGGATTTAAAATATCTGTTCAGAATGTGAGACACTGAAAGGTAGATAAGGAAACATGTCTCCAAGTGTGCTTTAAATAATAGTGTGTCTGGCAGTGACCTGTTTGGTCTATCCAACAGGTTGTCATCTGTCTGGACTTCTGTAAGGCCTTTGACGTGGTCCCCCACAATATCCTGCTCTATACAGGAGAGATACAAATTTAGTGGCTGGACTGTGGTGGATGAGGAATTGGTTAGATGGTCTCATCCAGAGGGTAGTGGTCAATAGCTCAGTGTCCAGATGGAGATGAGTCATGAGTGGTGCCCCTCAGGGGTCTGTATCGGAACCAGTAATGTTCAATATCTTCATCAGTGATGTAGACAGTGGAACTGAGTGTACTGTCAGCAGATTTGCAGGTGATACCAAGCTGAGTGGTGTGGTTGACACACCTGAAGGATGGGATGCCATCCAGAGAGATCTGGACAAGTTCAAGAAGTGGGCCTTTTGGAACCTCATGAGATTTAACAAGACGAGGTGCAAGGTGCTGCAGCTGGGTCAGGGCAACCCCTGGTATCAGCACAGGCTGAGGGATGAACAGATCGAGAACGGCCGTGCAGAGAAGGAGTTGGGGTGCTGGTTAATGAGAGGCTGGACATGAGCCAGCAATGTGTGTTTGCAACCCAGAAAATCAATTGTATTCTGGGCTGCATCAAAAGCAGTGTGGCCAGCAGGTTGAGGGAGGTGATTCTGCCCCTATTCTCTCTGGTGAGACCTGGGGTATTGTGCACAACTCTGAGGTCCCCAGGACAGGAAGAATGTGAACCTGTTAGAGCAGGCAGCAATTGCTGTGTGTAGCACAGCAAGGAGTACAGCATGAGTTCTGGGGGAGGGAGAGGTGCTCAGAGTTCTTCTGGTCAGATGGGTGCTCGGACCCTGTCCCAGAGAGGGATTATGCCCAGAGGCAGGGATGGATAGGGATTCTCTGGGTCCCCATGTAGAAAACCCACTTCAGAACTGTGTGCCATTGTGGCTGGCAAATGACAAGTCACTTTTTGACTGGAAGTAACCATGAGGGTTAGTAATTGCTGAAATATATTTCCAGAGGCAATGGTGGGTTTTCTCGCATGCAGAGGTCTTTGAGCTTTGCATTCTATAGCCATATCATTTCACAGTCCTTGGTCTGTCTGAGACACTTTGAGGTGACGATCGTGGTGACTGTTTTGTGCATTGCAGACACCTGTCCACCAGTCACAAAATGGACTGAAACTACCAACTTCTTTCACGCAGTCCACCACACATTTGTCAGTTACCAGTAATGTTACTGCTGCTCTTGACCTGCACCAGAGGTTTGATCTAGTAAATGTATGAATCCCATTAGCAGTCGCCTGTGGTTGTGGAGTCCTTTGGCATTAATTTATTTCTAGCATTATCATTGTCAAACTGACTACTGCTGCGTTGCAGGAAGCTTTGTACGCAGCACTCAGACATTGTAACGATCACACTAATGCAGATCTTAAATCAGTAAGAGTTTATGGGTGCATTCCTGTACTGTCCCTTCCCACTGAAGCCTTCTGTTGTTCACTCTATGACAAACTGCATTGAGTGGCTTTTTGCATTTGTACTGCTTCTGTGTGCATGTCAGTTTTCTTTCTTTGTTTTCTATTGCTACAGAATATTTGTTTTGTTTTTATTTTCAATATGTTGATTTTTTTTTCCCCATCACTCTACATAGTTAACCAGAGCACCTTCAGAGGACAGTTATCTGTTTGTTTTTTCTTTGTATTCTGATGTCATTAATAATATCAGTTTAATCTGGTACATGCAGAACACTGGTTTTCCCCTCTTTTTTCCTGAATTGATGACTACTTAAATAAAAATGTTGATATGGTAGGTGGGTGGAGGGACAGGGAAGGCAGAGAAGAGCTAACTGCTGACTGAACTGCCGCGTGCAGTTTTGGGCACCACAATTAAAAAAAGATAATAAGCCATTAGAGACTGTCCAAAGGAGGGCTATGAAGATGGTGAAGGGCCTTGAGGGGAAGCCGTATGAGGAGCGGCTGAGATCACTTGGTCTGTTCAGCCTGGTGAAGAGGAGACTGAGGGGAAACCTCATTGCAGTCCATAACTTCCTCATGAGAAGAAGAGGAGGGGAAGGTACTGATCTGTTCACTCTTGTGACCAGTGACAGGACCTGAGGAAATGGCATGAAGCTGAGTCAAGGGAGGTTTAGGTTGGATATCAGGAAAAAGTTTTTTACCCAGAGGGTGGTTGAGTACTGAAACAGGCTCACCAGGGAAGTGGTCACAGCACCCAGCCTGTCTGAGTTCAAAAAGCGTTTGGACAATGCTCTCAGGCACATAGTATGATTCTTGGGGTGTCCTATGCAAAACCAGAAGTTGGACTCAATGATCCTGATGGGACCCTTCCAACTCAGCATATTTTATGATTCTATGATCTTTCTTGTCCAGTCTGTTAGCTTGTGCAGACAGCACAACTTAAATGAACTATGTCTTTGGAAATAAAGAACTTCTTAGCCAGGTTGTCTTATAAAGAAGTTTGGATATTTTTTCCTTGCAAATTCTAAAATTTTTGTCAGAGTAGAAATAGAGTTTCAAATACTCAGTGTCTAAGGAGCTGAACTGAAAGGGAAGAGCAGAATTAAAAAACTCTGTGATAATCTTCTAGAACAATCTTTCATACTCAGTAAACAGTCATATGCATGAGTAGAATACACCCAATGAAAAGATGCTGTAACTGGAACAAAACCAGTAAGTGTGAGGAAGAGAAGTCGTAGAAAAATAAAGATGCTACAGTGAAGCTGTGTAAGTTCTCTGCTCCTGTTTTATCTCTGCTGAATGCTGTGAAATACCTGTTTTATAAGGTGTTAAGAATGAGCAGCTTGCAGCTGGGGAAATCACAAGAGGAAGTGCTGGATCAAGATTATGAATTTAAAAAAAAAGTGTGACTGGCTGGTAAATCCAGACCTGTGTAGGAAAGTGAAGAGCTAAATGGCTGAACATCTATAAAAACCTGAGAAATGTTTCTAAGATCAAATGGTCAGAGCCTGTGGACCTAGTACAGATAATATTTTCATATCAGATTGCATTAGATCTGGAATCTCGTTTCATATTTTTCAAGTCCGGCTGCATTTTGTAAATCTTATGCGGTTTTAGTTGAGCTTGATAGTTTTACATGTTTACAGATGATCTTTAGACTATACATATGCAGTTCTTTTAGAAAAGGAAAGCAAACTGAATTATTATAGAAGAACTGAACTGGCAGCTGTGGCACAATGCAAGTAATCTGCTTGGCATAGTTTGTAGATAGTATTTTTGCAGCTATTTTGGTTTTGACTATAGAAATTTATCATATCTGCTATTAGCACTTAATGTTTACTATCGGGGAACTTTTTGCCTCATCTTCTTTAAGTTCTGTAATTCTTTCATTCCATCACCAGTTTGGGGAAACTGGTAATAGAAAGAAAACTTCTTTCTCTCATGACTGCACTTTCTGGATTGATTTTACATATTTTTGTGTGTGTAACAGGAATTACCCTGTGCTAAAACAAAAAGGAAAAATTTATGGCCCCCCATTCTCCCAGCTGGTAACTTTGGAAGTGCTGAAAGCTGCTTTAGTGCTTTGTTCTGTAATCATAGATTCATAGAATGGTTTGGGTTGGAAGGGGACCTTAAAGATCATCTAGTTCCAACCCCCCTGCCATGGACAGGGACATCTTTTACTAGACCAGGTTGCTCAGAGCCCCATCCAGCCTGGCCTTGAACAATTCCAGTGATGGGGTATCCACAGCTTCTCTGGGCAACCTGTTCCAGTACCTCACCATCCTCATAGTAAAGAATTTCTCCCTAATATCCAATCTACACCTACTCTCTCTCAGTCTGAAATCATTCTCCCTTGTCTTGTCACTACATGCTCTTGTAAAAGTCCTTCTCCTTTTTTCTTGTAGACTCTCTTCATGTACTGGAAGGCCACAATTAGGACACCCCAAAGCCTTCTCTTCTCCAGTCTGAACAATCCCAATTCTCTCAGCCTTTCCTCATAGGAGAGGTACTCCTTCCCTCTAAATATCTTGGTGGCCCTCCTCTGGACTCGTTCTGACAGGTCCATGTCTTTCCTGTACTGGGGGCCTGTACTGTTAGAAGCTGGATGCAGCACTCCAGATGGGGTCTCACCAGAGCAGAGTAGAGGGGCAGAATCACCTCCCTCAACCTGCTGGCCACACTGCTTTTGATGCAGCCGAGGATGCAGTTGGCTTTCTGGGCTGCAAGCGCACATTGCTGGGCCGTGTTGAGCTTCTCATCCACCAGCATCCCCAAGTCCTTCTCTGCACAGCTGCTCTTGATCTGTTCATCCCTCACTATCTGAGGACTGTCCTCACACAGATAGTAGTCCAGAAAGAATTTGTCTGGACTGAAAAGCATCACTGCTCAACACAAAATAACTAAATAGGGAAAAACTGGGAAACCAATCAGCCATACTTTTTTTTTTTAAAAAATGCTTATTCTAGACAGATGCTGCTCAGCAGGTGAGAACTGTTAAAACTGTGTTACGATATTGGGTAGCATGCAGAAGTCTTGAACTGTAGGAGGCCTTTCATATATGCAGATTGCATCTTGATGACATGAGGAGTGAAGTCTGCTGGGTTATGGCTGGGCATCATGTTCTCTGCACAGGCTCTGCTATCATCAGTATCCAACCTAAAGACTTACAGAAACTGTTAAAGAGGGAGATAGCAAGACAGCCTTCAAAATCAGAGTTGCTGATACCATATAGCAAGGTCACTGCAGTTGTATAAATATCAGCTCTACAAATTAATAATTTAGTTGTCGGACTGTAGTTTTTCCATCCATGGCGCTGAACTCTTATATCACCAATGTTAGAAGCTGTTGATTTTCAGCCGTTGTGCTAACTTCAAGAGAAAGTGTACAAGCACTTCTTCTAACAAAACCCTTAACTTTCTTCTATGATGTTTCACTGCCTTTTCATGGTAAGGGTTTCCCCTTATGAGATGTTTCAGAAGACCAAGCTGAGCAAAAAAGCTACCATTTTTCTTTCAGGTGTAGCGGCACCAGACAATTCTAATTTAAAGTAATGCCCCGTCTGACATTGGTTCTGCCTGTGAAGTTGGGAGCTCTGACTAATTTTTCAAAAAATGATATTGGTAGCCCACTAAGAAGCCACCAAGAGACTTCCACAAAGCAGCTTTTAAAGTGTGTCAGGCCAGGCCTTCATCATGGGGTACCCTTGGCAGAGGCTGCTTTGGTAATACACTAAATTAGTTCACAGTTTGAATTGCTCATCGCACATGAGCTATGCCAAGGGAAGCACGTTCCTATAGTGGCAGCAAGGAGAGGATGAGGACTGTTTGAAGCTTTCAGTGGTGAGCTGTTTGCACAAGAGATGTTTAGAGCAGTAAACGCCTGGTGTTTCTTTTTGCTTGGATGCGGTGTTAACCAGAACAGGGACAAGTGCTCTGACCTGCTCATGCAGAGGACATGATGTGGAGAGTATGTTAGACCATGCTTCTAATCACAGAATTATAGAATGGTTTGGGTAGAAAGGGACCTTAAAGATCACCTAGTTCCTCCTCCCCTGCCATCGATGGGCAGGATCACCTTCCACTAGACCATCCAACCTGGCCTTGAACACTTCCAGGGATGGGGCATTCATAGCCTCTCTGGGCAAGCTGTTCCAGTGTCTCCTCATCCTCACAGTAAAGAGTTTCTTTCTAATACATAATCTAAACTTGCCCTCTTTTGGTTTGAAGCCATTCTCCCTTATCCTGTCACTACGTGCCCTTGTAAAAAGTAATGTGAGTGTATTCCAGAGGGGGAGTAATCATATTTCAGCTTTCCCTTAAAGAAAGAGGCGATTGGGATATATTGTTTTATTTTGTACTCAGAGATCCCCTTGAGGGTTCAGGGATGAAGTGTGATAGGTAGTGCTCAGATGTTAGATATGCCTGGACATGCCTAGGGTCTTGAATAAGTCACGTAGTCAAGGGAGATTAACAAAGTCCTTCCTCTCAGCTGAAGTATGTAGTTCTGTAAATATTCTTGATGTGACCTAAAGGAGATAAACCACAATTTAATACAAATTCATTGGTGTTTTCTCACACTCTGCATTCCTTCAGATGAGCCAGGTTAGAATTGCAATCCAGGGTTAGAATTAGAAATAATAAGTACAGCTCTCCATGCAAATAAAATAAAATCCTTAAGTCTTCAACATTTCTCTCTTATAATTTTAGAGAGGAGAGAGGGGGAATGAGGGCTTTAACATGACACTTTGTATTTATGATTGGCACATTCCAGCCTTAATAATAACGAGCTTTTCAGAAGTGTCACTGAGACTACTTCCTAAGAAAACCATGAACCAACATTGCAAAAAACTCTGACTTGTAAAAAGTAATGTATTATTCCTGATAACACAAACCAAAAGTATAAATTCTGCAAGAGCATCGCTTTTGCTGCTGTTCGTGTTGTTCATGTAATTGCAATTTCATTTACAATATTTTTCAAAACCAAACCTAAGTGTGTTGTTCACTAAAGTCAATTAGTGGTTGTTTTTTGGCTGAAACAAAAATGCATTTTCTATGAGTCATTAATAAAATCAGCACTAATGGTGATTGCTACAGAAAGTAACTGAAAGGACAAACAAACGGTTGAACGGTTTTCAGTTTAGCAGGTTCAGTTTGGTGCATTACTGGACAAAACCCTTTATAAACTTATGTTGATTTGGCTTGAGGAAGCTTTGTGCTGGCTGTTTCCCACTTTAGCCTTTCTGCTGAAATGCCCCTAAACAAAAATAAGTCCTCCTGTCCTCATCTGTTGATGTGACGACTCAAATTAACACATGGTTTTTGACTAACCTGAAAGAACTTACCAGGTGCTGGAGGTTTTCTATTTGCATCTCAGTTCACAAATTTAAGTTTAGGGGTTTATGTTAAAAAAAAATTTCTTGGAAGTCGTTGATGGTATCTTTATATAACTGTAAATAGAGAAGTTTAATGCCAAAAATACAATCCTGCTCTTTTTAAACTTTTTTTTTTTACAGACCCTTCCCCCCCCACCCTTGGAGAGCAGAAATTTTGTAATTTGAGGTTCTTTGTCCCTCTCCTCATCTTCTAACATCTGAAATTCCAGATTCAGGCTTCCAGTGCTAACCAGAACCTCATAAATGTATATACAGCAGTGGAGGAGACAATGTTCTGAAAAATATCTTTAAAAACATTTACTTGGAAAACCCACTAAACATGCAATAATGAGTAGCATTTTTAGTCCTTATTCTCATGCAGAATGTTTTGCTAGAGTACTCTGTTTTATATAAAATTCGCTCGACAGTTTTCTTTCACATATAAACTGTATGTTAGTATAATTTAGGGTGTAATCAAACTGAATATCATTCTTAATGACTCCAGAATATCTTTGATCATTGCAAAGGAGCAATCATCCCTATAAGTGTTGCATTTGTCTCAGAGTACTTTCTGTACTTTATCCAGTTCGGAGCTGAAATCATTCTTGGTATTGTGCAATTAAATCTGTGTGTGCTCTTGAGAGATCCTGTTTTCAGTCACTGACCCATTATCTGACATTTAGCACTTAAAGGTAAGTCATTTTGCTACTGCAAAATTGTGTATGTTCTACTAAAAAACCTAAATGCCAGTTTTGACAAGTTCAGTTAAAATGAAGTTGGAGGGTTTTTAAATAGATTATAAGTAAGTAGAATAGAAACAGAGTTTTCCTTAAACTAGACTGTTACAGTCCTGAGCACTGAATGAAATACTGGATTTAATAACAAAGATTTATCTTTTTTAAAAGCTAATGATATTGGGAAAGTCTTGTTCTTTAGTTTTGCTGACTTTTCCAAATGTGAGAAAACTGTTCTGTTTCTAACTTCAGTAGATCGACCTCTAAAATAATTAGAAATTTGAAAATTACTGCAATTCCATGAATACCTTAACTTAGTGTAATACCTCTGCATTTGTATATATGCACCTAAATCTGGTTTTAATACCTTAATAGTTGCTACGGCAGAACTGACTTACTAATTCCAGAATTTGTGATGAAATTGTGCAAGTTCTGTTGTTGTTTCTCAAAGAACAGTGAATTTTAGAAATTTTACTTAACTCTCGCTTGTTTCAGCTTTGACAATCTTGAAATCACAATACTTGCTCTAGTTTTGTTAGCTCTCACTGTATCGGTTTAACTGTAGCACTTAGTTTCAGGGCCTAAGAGAGACAGAAATCTAGTTTTGGTGGTTACTCTGCTGAAACAGAAAAAAAAAAGTAAATTATATTTTAGTTTACTGATTTTTTGGGAGGACAATGTCCTCAGGATAAATACACCGAAAGAAATGGGAGTGCTGCTTTTATTTGATGAGGGCATCAGTTAGGATCACCATGTGAATAATAAGCAAAAAGTTTAGAGAAGAGTGTGTCTCTGTGTGTGTCTGTGTGTGTGTTTTGGAAGGTAGGGGTGTTTGGTGGCAAGGGTGATTGATGAAGAAAGGAAAGTGAGCAATGATTAAAAGTAACAAGTGGAAAGTAGTAGTGAATTGAGATAAGCAGAAAAAAGCATGTCATTGTTCACCATCTCATTGACCTAGGAGCTTGAGTCTGTACACATTCCATATGCATGTAATGTTTTATTACCTGAGAACCTGAATAGATTCTGTGTAATTAAAAATGTTGGATTGATTATTTTTTTTTTTTTTTGTTTTAATTGGGTAATCTGGGAAAAAGTGTGTTTGGAGAGATATGACATGACTGACATAGCTGTCAGCTGAAGAAATGTTTGAATAACCACATATTATCAGCAGTATTCGATAAATAAAGGGGATGTATTACTTCGTGTAGGATTTAAAATAGTATTTCTCTTTTCATCAGTTTTTAAGCTTTGCAAGCTTTTCACTTTGCTTTGAATATATACCATGTTTTGGGATGAGTAGCTATTCTGCAGCACCTAATATAGTGTGTGTAGGTGAAGTGGTACAATACTTGTTTTGAATCGTTCTGTCCTTCCTTCACTATATAATTATTAGAAATTGTCATTCCTAGGAAATGAAGTATAGTTAATTTAAAAATAAATAAATAAAGACTTCATATAGTTGACATAAAATTTATATTTGTTTTTCCATCTTCAGTATGCAGATTTGGTTCACCTTGGCATATTGCATCTGCAGCCAGATTCAGGTTTATTTAATGAAACTGCTGACTAGCTACTAATTTGGAACCTTTTGAAATTTTCACTAGGAGCTGGTCTGCCTGATTCTTCAACAGTCTTTTGATTTAGCTTACTCTTAGTCGCTGTTTCAGTAATTGTTGCCACCTAACATTTTTATGCTTTGCAGTTTCAGAATGGCAAACTGGTAGGTAAAAAAGCAGTGATGTTTCTTTCTTGCATGCTAGTACCACATCTAAAATGTTGTAGGTAGCTATTTGCTTGCTTGATTTTAATTGTTCTGCTTCAAAAGGTCCCCTTGGGACAGTTCTTCGAATTTATCTGTAGGATATGTGCACAGGAAAGACAGCAGTGTCTTGGGGCACAAATATAAAAATATTTTGATCCTGGGGTAGTTTTTTTCAAACAGAGCCACAGACAGCAGCGTTCAGTAATGACGTATCTTTCTATTGCTAATACGTTTAAAAAAGAAAGTCTATACAGCGTGTGTGAGAAAAAACTAATTCCAGCAATCAACGCAGGAATATCTATCTACATGAAAAATCATGAGTCTCATTTATGAATACCTGGCCCATACAATCTTGTGGTGGTGTTGTATTTCAGGTATCCAATTATGATGAATGATATTTGATCCTATTATTATAATTTATTATTTCAACCTAGAGAAGCAAAACTCGATGGTAGGGTGGGATTCTCAGGAGGGTGGGATTCTCTGGCCAAACTATGTTTGGTTCGAAGTCACTGAGAGTTTCACTGTTGATTTTTGTGGGAGCTGGGTTAGGTCACTGCACAGTACTTTTGAAATCCCACCTCTAACTATTTCTGAGTTGAGTGTGTGATTATTTCCTCGCAGGGAGGAGTCCATCACCACAGCCTTCCAAAAACACAGGTGACATGCATCGGTCAAAATACCATATTCCAGTAACTTTAACCATCTCCTGCCTCAGAAGCTTTATTAATAAGGTTAACAGGCTGATGCTGAGCACTTGTGAGCACAGTAGTGAAAAGTGCACTGTGGGCTTCACTGGAAATTGTAAGTGCTGAAGATGCCCAGGATCAGGCTTTGGATGAGCCATTCAGTACCATGTGTGGTCTCTCACAGGCTAGTTTCGTGATTGCTTTCAGTAGTTGGAACTAGCCAGGCATGACAAAAAAAGAACACTGTGGGTCTTAAACTTGTCCTGGTGCTACTTCTGCTTTTAAAGTGAACATTATCTGAAAGTCCCTCTACACTCAGCCTGTGAAAAGCACTCAGCATGTGCCATAGCTTCTGAAATCTGCGGAACAACTTGCTGGAGGAGCGAACCTTCTGGCATACTGTGCTCCAGAGTTAGCCTATCTCCTACCCTCAATTTTCAATTTTTCGGTGGCATGGAGTTGCGGAAAGAATAGCATGTAAATTTACTTTCGGGTCACAGGCCCTCATTTTACTGGAGTGACTCACTTGAAGTGATATTAGTGTCCGAGGTAAACCTCTCAGATGTGTCATGCAAGGTGCTTATTATCGTAATTAATCTGTCACAATATAATTCTCATCCTTGGCTCAGCAGCGTATCAATATATGTATTACTGCTACATTGTCTTTCTAAATGAATGTGTCTGTGCAAGCTGTTGTGCATCAACCTGTGGCTGTGGAGCCATCCTGGTTTCCTACAATAGGCATCCCTTTTCCTCATACAAGGCAAGAGGGACTGTTGCTTGCTGATGGTGTTGCTTCTGGCCACAGGCTGCTTTGGGTTCCAAACTGACTTCATTCTTATTCTCTCCCCTTGGCTGCATTTTGCCATGCAGCTCTCATGCAGAATGCCACATGTGGTGTCCCTGGCTTGATGGTGTCCTGATGGCGCCTTCTCCCTTCTCAGGCGCTGCTGCTTCTTCATCTCATGCTAAGCATTGTCTGCAGAGCCTTCCCCACTCTGACTCTGCCTTCCCCAAACCAGAAGGGCATAGACAGAGGCAATTCTTCTCTGGCTGTGGCATGCTGGGGGTGGACTGTGAGGAAGACTGGTAAAGCATGTTGGGGACAGGGGAGGCTCTTAAATCTGTGTGGCTATGAAGAAGATACTGTCTTGAAGGGGTTCTACTGGGTTGAGAAAATAATTGGTGCCATGTGTAAGCAGTGATGAAGAGATGGGGTAGAGGTATCACCACAACCTTTCTGACACAGTGACGAAGTTCATGCATCTTGCAGAGGATTAACATGGTGATGTGTCATGGTGCAGGCGTCAGGATCTCTTATAAAAGGGATTGCTCTTTGGTGTGAGATAGCAAGTGAAGAAGCCAAGTGTGTGTAGGGGAAATAAAGAGGGCTTTCTGAGCCAGCAAAGCAAAGGTGTTGGAGGCGGTGCTGCCTCAGGTAGCCATCACGCTCAAGCAGTGAAAATTCCTCCCCTCCTCCAAGCTGGCAGATGAAATGCCTGGTAGGTACATGTTGTGTTCCACCTCGTTGGCAAAGGATCTCTTGTAGATAAATGTGTGACGTTACATGTGTGGTGTTGAACATGTGGGGTTATTACAGGGGTGTGCATTGTTACAAAAAGATAAGGTAAGGTGCGATTTATGGTCACCCTTTTGCTTGAATTCTTATCTTTACAAGTGCATCTGAGAATCTGTAACTCTGCATCTGAGATAATTCTAAAGAGTTCCAGTGAATGGTTTAGTTTTTGTGTGACTGAGCTGCAAGTTGTATTCTTGGAAGTCCTATTTGAGAAGTCAGCTAAATATGCTTTCAGAACTGTTCTGTTTCTTAACAGTCATAGGAGCAAAGCAAGCTTTGAAAATAAAATGACAGTTAAAATGAACGTTGACAATGCAAAGCAGTAGAATATGAGTATAGTGTTGTTTTAAATATACCCAGTAACATTTTTTAATATATCAAAAATGGTTATCTAACTTCCCTAATTGATCTCGTAACTTATGATAGCTGACTAAGAAAGACAGGCTAACATTGTGGAAGAGAAGTATGTTTTATGGTTGTCCTTCTTGAAGATTCCCCCCCCCAAAAAAAAAAAAAAAAAAAAAAAAAAAAACAAAATCCATACCACAAACATGTTTTTTCTTTGAAATGCATTTTATTTGGTTTATCATCTTTAAAGAAAAATTATTGCATGGGATCAAAAGAAGCATCTGTTCAGAGAAAGGGGAGGGCAGGAGAACATGTAATTTAGTTTTACTAGAAATGTTAGAGCAATTATATTTTCAGAAGGAGGTTTAGACCTTTTTAATAAAGATGCTTCTGTTTTAAAAAGCTCACTATTTGGTCTTGGGAGAAGAATGACTAAGCACTATGTGCTGGTGTCTTAGCAACAAAGGTGATGTGAAAAGAAGTGGTTTAAAATCTGACTGTATAGAGACAATCTGTGCACGTGTAAATGATAGTGTTGCTGCCTAAAAGTCATTAATATTGCATCAGTCTAGAGCAGGACTTGTCCCTGAGTAGATAAATGTGTTTAACCTGAATCTTTTCTTCTCATGCCTTTTTGCTACTTCTTACAGGGAATGAAGTATCTGTGCATTCCTGCTGCTGACTCACCCTCGCAGAACTTGTAAGTTTTCTTTAAAAATAAATCACAAAACCCCAGAAATCCCCTAGTACTGTGATGCCTGTTTTACAATTTGCCGAAAGATTTGATTACACAAATGTGGTTTTCCATCACTTAAGAAAACACAGTAACACTTTATTTCAGCCTCCTTTTTGTGTGTAAGGTTTGTAGGAGTCTCAGTTTGTAAACACTTTTCATTTGTGGCCTTAAACTTCAGGAATTCCCTAGTGAATCTGCTCCTAATTCAGTGCCAGTTTATTCTAGCCACTGTTTTTGTAAGTCTTTTTGCTTGGCTCCTCGTTTTTGTTAGTGCTATCTCCAGCCATTAACAAAAAGAAAATATTTGAAAGAGGTGTGAAACCTGGTGCTTCAAGGGCTGAAATAAATTCCTCACAGTGAGCCTCCAAAACAAAGTCCCAGTGTGCAAACTACCCCGGCAACTATCTACTCTGGACTTCTTGAACCTGCCTCAGAAGTCCCTGCTGCCCTTAGTAGTTAAGCTGGCATGGCAGGGAGTTTCTGCCCTGCAGTGATTCTTACCTTGAGGATTTATGTACTGCAACTAGGGTGTCCCAGCCTTGCTCTTTCTCATCCCTGCTAACGTTCACATAATGGTCATTTCTTTCCCTTGGTTTTAATTGAGCATAGCAAGTCTTGATTCCAAGGAGAAACCAAAACAAGAGAACTTGAATGGTGACCAGCTCTTTCTTCTAGAGCTCACTGTTTATTTTTGGGGAGAGGTGAGGGGGGTTTCAGCCACATCCTGCTACCAAGTTTTGTAGAGAAACAAATAGTTGAAAGAGGCCTGGTAGGTACGGAAGGAAATGCAGCACTGCTTTTCTCTCATATCACAGCAGTATTCCGGCTCATGCTTTCAGGGGATATTTTTAGAGTACGTGTTTCTCATAATCTAGAAAGATTCCAGTGTGGCACTTGATGTGTGATGATTTGCCTTTTCATTCTGCATTTCTGTCATGATTTTAGGGTAAGGGAAAAAAAAAAGGCACCACACCCTTACCCCCAATAAAAACACCCAAACCCTTAAATTTCAAGACAGGTCTGTAGTGAGAAGGCAGATAGCTAACTGCCTTTGTCATGGACAGCTTCCATGGCCTTAATATTCAAAATTAATAAAAATAAGTAAACGTAAAAAAAAATCCTTATGAGAAGGAAAACAAATATGAAATTAGAGGGAAACATTCACATGCTGGCATTTTGAGGTCTGTGACATTTCTGAAAACGTTTTGCCAATCTGCTTCCTTTGTTAGAGATGTGGATTGATTGGGAATAGAAAGAGAAAGGATGGCATTTATTATGAATGTTAATCAGTGTACAATTCAGCTCCTCTCTCACTATTAAATATCAAGGAGTTACATTGAAAAACCTCCTGTGTTTGAGCTGTCTGGCGCAGTAACAAGGCTCTTAAAGCTTCAGTAAGAAGACAGAATATTTGCATGAGTATTGTTTCTGTTATGCTGCAGGCATCTAAAATACTTGCTTTGGTATCAGGTGGTTGCAAGCAAACGTCATTACTTCTAATACTGATACATTCTATCACTTAAAATAAAACTTGATGAGTAACCTATTTTTCTTTTTTTTGTTGCTTTAGACAGTCCAGGTCTTCAAGTCAAATCAAATCATGATGCTCACAAATAGCAACGTTGCTTGCTTTGCACATACAGTCTTCTGAAAGCAAGAGGAAGCTGCCTTTGATCAGCCTGTGAGGACTGGGCACAGTCTTATCTAGGAGGGGTTAACCATATTGCCTGTGCCCACTGTGCAGGGAGGGATAGCTGGGGAACAGGAAAGGGAATTGCTCCCTCTGCAACATCTTTTGCGTATCTACCCTTTTCTTTCGGAAAAAGGGATTCTGCTGGTGTCAGGAAAAAACCCAAACAACTGAAGCAGCACCCTGTATTACAGGTCCATGTGTTCTCTTAGCAGTGGTTGACAGGCATAACTGACCAGATACACACTGCTGTTTCCCAACAGCAAGCTTGTCAGAAGCTTTGCTAATTCTTTGCTAGCAGGTTGATGACGTCCAGCTGGAAGCCTTTACCCACTGAATTTTGGGACTGTGAGCTCTTAATGCACTTCAGCATAGTTTTTGTGAAGGAAACTTCTGGGTTTTTATGCGCATTTACTCCTAGTAAGCTTGTTTAGTGGAGTTCTCTTCCTCAGAAGGATGAATTGCCAGGGAAATACAGCAGGGATTCCCCTGTTAGCATGTGAATGTCCACTGAAGCGTCTCAAAAGCTTGATTCTACTCCCTTGTTCTGCCCCTACCAAGCACAGGAAGCAAGTAGTTGCTTTTGAGACTCAAGGTGTTTCCTAGATATTAAAAATCAGTGTTTTCCCTGGTCTGTGAAAATTTTACCTTGGGCCAGTGGCTGCTCCAGAAATGTCATCTCCTGTAGAACTTGTCGCTAAAAAGTAAATTCTGTAGAAATTAAATCTTCCCTTCCTGCCCTGTTCCAGTTAATTGTCTTCAGCTTCGCATTTCTAAGGAATTAACCTCCAACAGTCAGGCAATTAGTGGTGATAATACAGAAGCCAGATGACCTATTAAGAGAAGGAAATTTTGGTGGATTTTTGTTGCATTTAGGTTACCAAAGGAAAGAAACATCAAGATGATTTGTCCCATCTGATTTGGATGCTCTCTTTTTAACCTTCATAAATACTTGTAAAAGTCCGACTAGCAACAAATGAAAATAAGCTCTGGCATCATAGCTCTGCGCTCGATCTAGTTTTGGATTATGCAGCATGCTAATGTGTAAGTTTAGGTAACCTTTACAGCATGCTGATAGGGGCATTGTACTGGTGGTTCTTCCTGTGGTGTTTTCCCACTGTGAAGATGATGCAGTTCAGGATGCGTTAAGCTGGGAGATGTGAAAGCCAGATATCATGTAATAAATTGTCCTGAAGTCCAACAAATAGGCTGCAAATCAACACATTTGTCAAGTGCTTTCCTGTTAGAGATGGTAATCAACTGTTTTGTGGTTAATGTAAGACTTGACATTCTTCTTTTCGTCTGGCATTCGCCACACAGCTAACTGGTCCTCAGTTTTCATGTAAATATGGTTTTACCATAACTTTGAAAATGAGTTTAGGCAACTGTGTCTGCTGGCTCCAGAAGAGTCCCTGATGCCATAGGGTTGTGGAGGAGTACATTTCTCCTCTTCTCTGATTCAAGGTGAGGAGGGGCTGTGGTTCTACAGAACAGCGCTAATTCTAAATGTGACTGTTTGTCTTCTTGTTTTCATGAATGCCTGTAAACACACTTGACAGCGTTTCAGCAGCCCAAGCATCAGCAATAAGAAAGGGCAAAAAAACCTGAGTGGATGTAGTTCACTATGTTTAATACCTTGCAAAGCTGTTATGCTCAGTCACAGATATTTTTCAAATCAAAGCGCTGAAATGTCTAACCAAAACTTGTGCTAGACCACTGAAGCGAATTCACTGGTGCTTGAAGCTGCCCTCATGGCCAGATTTTCTAGAGAGAAAGAGAAAAGACGGATGTCTGAGACGATTGGGATGTTGTCAATACAGACCTAACCAAGTTGCATTTGACTGAATTCTTGCAGTCTCAGCTAAGTGCTCCTTCTTTGTGCAATAGCAATGCTTCTTGCACACACAGACAGACATCTCCTTTGTCCCCTGAGTTCGTTTATGTGAAGCCTCTTGTGCTCCCCTGGTAGACCTGAGCACCATGATTTGTTAGAACTCAGCCAGCGAAAGTGTTTTGGAGTGGCAGTCTGAGTACAAATGCATTTGTAAGGCTTTGTCTGTCTTCACTAATCCCACATACTTCATCTGTCCCTTGAGAAACATAAAACCCTGAGTTGCCATGCTGTCCTAAAGCTTGGGATTGCGTGGTGCCTTGAGATTTTCCAAGTAAGTTGCTCAGATCTTCTCCAGCTATGCTCTCCATGTTGTATCCAGTGATGCAGGGGCTGCCTTGGAGAGGGAGTCCTGCGCTTTGGGATCCCTGTTTTGTGATATCCCAGCTTTAGGTATCATTGCCTTTGCAAGTTCCACAGGCAGTGTCACTATTGCATCAGTGTTGTCCTCCAGGTCTTGAGTGTTTATAGTAGCAGCAGCTGCACTGTTAGGCAGGAAAAGGAGCTTCCTTTTATGTGGGTATTCCTGATTTTTGTGTGGCTGCTGGTGCTGGGCTGAGGTTTTTTTGTTTTACCCTTGTGGTATAATATTCACCCAGAGAGGGGAAACATCTTGAATGCAGGACGTTGTGTTTCATGGGTGTTGAGCGCAATATGCTTTCACGTTTGCCTTTGCTAATAACCCTAGTAATGACTGCCCCTTAAGAACCTCTTTCCTCTGTCCACATTGCTCACATTGCTACTGCTTGTGAGCTTGAATTGCAAGAGCACTAAGAGGCCAAAATGACATCCAGCTCTGTTGAACTAAGGTGCTGCTTGCACCTGCAATAAAACTGCAGGCAGTGCCAAAGGCTTTGCAGTCAGAATGGCAGGGTGAGCAACTTGTGACTGGGATGCAAAGAAGCAGTGCTGCATGCTTACTGAGGTGATGACAGCTGCCCAGTTGTTATCCTTCAGACTTGTCCCACTTATAATGAAGGAGCATATGTAAAGGATAATGAGATTACACACCTTAAGGTTTGTAAACTGAGTCTTCTCTACATTTTCTCCTCTGTTGCTTTAAAAAAGGTAAGCTGTATGCAGGGATTGGCTGACACCCTGAATAAGGGCAGGCAGAAGAAGTACTGCTGTCCGAGAGGAGAAAATTCGAAGGACCTGAAGAAACCAGGGCTTGAATTGAGCATTTTTTCATAGCAGGGACAACAGGGAGAGATTTCATGTTGCAAAGAAGAAAGGCCTAACATTTGGATGTGTTCTAGCACATGGTTTGAAGGAGGAGGTAAAGGCAAAGTTAAGTGTCCGTTTGGGCAGCGAGTAGTCTCTCTTTGTGAGAGACAATATGAGAACTATTTGTGTAGTTGTGCTGAGATCCATCTGACATCTGGGCATATGTGCAGACACATGAGGTCAAGTCGCTAGTTTAAAGAGGAATAAAACACAAACCGAAATACAGATTTGACAGTCATCAGAACAAAGTGTTTGTTAATGTTATCACACTGTAGTGCCTAAAATATTGGTTTCTTATTCAGATAGAGTGGAGAATAGCTATGCCAGTGAGTTTTGTGTTTCACTGGCAGACACTAACTTTTACTTTGTATGACCTGTATTCAGTTCTGAATTCTAGAAACATTGTTGAGCTTTCAGATATATTTCTCTCTTTCTAAGTAGTGATTTTACTAAATAGATCACTTTCTTTATTCCCCTTCTGCTTTTGTTTTCAGAGCAAGGCATTTCAGAGAGAGCATCAAATTTATCCATGAGTGCCGGCTCACAGGTGAAGGCTGCTTAGTTCATTGGTATGTATACGCTTCCTACAAAAAAATTTTAAGGGTTTCTCTACCTTGATTTGAATGCTCATAATTTTAATAAGTTAGTGAAATGCTCCCTTTATTCAAAGAGCCTCAGAAGATTTGCAAATGCTATTAAAACCTCATGTTAGGACTTTTGAGTCTCTGGAGTGGGCAGCTGCCTAGAAAGAAAAGGAACCCAAGAAATTTTTCTTCACCATCTCTTATCAAACATTTTTGTAGGATTAATTTGACTAGGAATGTGTTGACTGGAGACATATTACTTATTTCCCATTATTTTAATTGCTGTATTTCTAAATGTTATTTCCATAATCCTAATAATTTGATTAGTTTCTCTAACAGCTATTTTGAAAACTTCAGAATTGTTAAAAAAATCTCCTCTGAAGAGAAATTGAATTTTTTTCCTCTTTTTTTTTGTCTTTAAACTGCTGAAGCATTTAAATGTTGCATTTGTTAATAGCAAGTATCTGATTGGAGATATGCTCCCGGGACTGTAGAGAATAGAAAAGGAAATCCCACCCCGGGGTTTTTTCTTGCTAACTGCTATTGGTTGTAGTCTTTGTGCTGTATGTCCAAGTGACATATCTGAGTCTATATCTGGAATCAGAGTCATCTTGTGATTTGAACACTGGTCTTATACACAGGCCTTGAGCATAAATCCTCACTTTGCTATTGACTTATGATAGGGCATGAGCCATTTGGTCAGTCTTGGTGTATGGGAAATAGGAATAAGTAGTTTGAATTCTGATGCAATTTTGAAAAACATATATTTAAATTTGTGAAGATTTCAGAAACATAAAATGTTTTTGACATGCCAAGTGAAAGAGTCTGTAACTCTTTTTACTCTGGTAAATGTAACTCAAACACATTTTTTATACTCACAGTAGTAAAAGTTCCAAGTTTGTCCAGTGCTGTCCAACCAGGCATAATGAACGATTCTTACTCTATCCCAGCATTTCATATGGGGAAACTGGAGTCCTGAGAGTTGAAGGTGCACAGTTGCAGTGGATAGCAGAAAGAGGAACTCAAGCAGCCAGACACATGTACTTTTTAACGGTTCAGTTAAAGTTCATTTTGGCCCCATGAAATTGAAGCCTTTATTCATGATGGAGAAGGAACAGTATTATTTCACTGCTCTGATCTATATAAGCAGAAGAAAGAAAGTGGGTGACTTATTTCTGCCTTATTAAGAACCAAATCTAACTTAAAATGTGTGCATTGTCCCCTGCTTTTGTGAAGACTTCGTGTTTATTTCTTCCTTTTCAGTCTCTCATGAATTACCACTCAGAATCCACTTTCTCAATCATGTTGTAGATTCGTTCTGCTACATTTGAAAAAGCAGCGCCAAAACTATATAACTCAAATATTTTAATATTTCTTCCTTGTGGCAAGCAACGCAGCACTCTGCTGTGATGTTGAGAAATGGTGCTTTTAACTGTGACAGATGAAGTATAGTACTGCTTCAGTGTATTGCACCTCATTTTTTGTGCAGCCTTGCAGGTGTCTCCAGGAGTGTAACACTGGTGGTTGCCTACATCATGACCATCACAGACTTTGGTTGGGAAGATGCACTGTCTGTTGTCCGTGCAGCGAGATCCTGTGCCAATCCAAACATGGGCTTCCAGAGACAGCTACAGGAGTTTGAAAAACATGATGTTGATCAGGTAAATGAACTACAAACAAGAGTTGTGAAACACAGCTCCAAGTCAGATCATGGGCTACTTTTCATTAGTTTGTGGTCTCTGTGGTTTATCTGACCCTGTTTTTGCTCTGAGGGAGTGGCTTCTTAGCCCAGCCTGCTCCACTGAGGGAGGTACAGATAGAACTGAGAGCATCAAGGAATGCTGGGTGGGAGAAGGGATGAAGCACAGCACCTAAACACCTCCTGCCTGACTGTGCTCTCAATCTAGTGATTGCTTCATATGTGGTAAGACACAATACAAGACTGATGCCTTTAGAGGGGTAAAAACTAAAGAGTGAGTTGCTCAGAACACAGCAGAAAGACCAACCTATAAGTACCAGTTGCATAAAATAGTTGTTTTCCCCACAACACATTCTTGGAATAGTAAGCAGGAAAGAAATCATAATCAGAAGTCTTTGCTATCCAAGAGTTAAACTAGGTTCTCATTATGACTTACATGTTGTGTCCCACTCACGTTCTGTTGCTTAGACAATAAATTTTCTGGTGTATAGGGCAGTCTTAAATCTGACCCTTTTTTTTCTTATTAGCCTTTGAAGGCTTTGTATGACTAGGAGAATTAAAGGAAGAGTAGGACTGCCAAGTGGTTTTCATAAGACAAAAATTAGTTTCTTGCTCCGAAAAAGAACTGTCCCACGCAGAAGACCTGCTCTCTGTGGGTGATTGGTGACTTCCACTTATGTTAACAACCTAGTCTGTCTGCTCCCTTCATTTTCCATTACTCAGCATGTTGCTGTTCTCTGGGCTTTTATGCTTATGGTGCTTATTAAAAATCAACAACAACAGAGGCAAACCAAAATTGGAAAGCAAAATACCTAAGGCAAAGGATGTTGTTTTTTTATTCCATCCCTGTCATTCTGCTGCAGAAAGGTCAGAGTTTAGAAATTACCATTTGTTTTGTATGATGCAGTTTGCAACTGTAAATATTTGCGTTTTTTTAATATTTAACTGAATGTTTCCTGGATCGTTTGGAACTGGTATAAATGGTAGAATAACTGATTTTTAAGAGACAAAAGTCAGAGAGGGACTTTCCAGACTTGTCTCCTTCCTCCCTTACAGTCATTTCTACTCTAATTGGTTTGGTCTAACAGCAATGACAATTAGGGCTGTATGCAAATAGCCTGATAAAGACAGTAACGTCTCTCTTTTTTCATCCACCATGGACGGCGCATTCTGTCTTTTTTCACTGAGGGGGAGGCAGTAGGTTGCAAAAAGAAGTATCCACCTGTATTCACTGGCTGGGCCGGAGTTTCTTACTGTCTCTTAACAGCAACCACATCCTTAGCAGGTGTCTGTTTACACACCTGATTTCAGGGGAATAATGCCATCTGCCAAGGGTGTGAACTTTTTTCAGATTTCAGCAGCATGGGTGTTTTCCTGTGCCACTACAGGGTGATGGTATCCTGTAGACTCTCTGGAATGGTGTCCTTTAGATCTTGATCTTACAGGGTGGGGTTTAGTCACTAGGGTCACAGTATGGTTTGTACCTGTTCCAAACCTCCACTTGGTAGCCTGAGGCTTCAGATTTGACTCAGGACCTTACGATCTTTTACGAATGAGAGGGAGGAACTATGTTGAGGTCTTGTCTCCCAATGTCCTAGCAAATGGTCTTTATGGATCAAGCTGTTCATGAGCCCCAAACAGAACAAAGCTATGAAGGCTAAGGTTTGAAAAATTAATATTTCCCCCTCTGGGACACAACAGCTGGGGGCTGTGTTTACTAGCTGCTTCTGCAGAGAAGTGCAACAAAATTGTCAGGGGTTGGACAGTTCCTGAATTGGAATTGTCCTCAGTTGGACTCAAATTCTCCAGCTGGCAAAGATGTGACAGAGAAGGATGTAAATGTGATTAAGGTCTATAAAACTGAGTGGACAGAGAAAGTGAACATGTGAAACTTCCACTCCTTCCTTTGAGATGGGATTATCAGTTGGCAGGTCCAAATCAAGGAAAAGGAGGGGGAGAGTGTTATACAATATGCACTTATGGAGCTTGTTGACATGCAGATATCTTGTGGGAAAAAATTGTGGGTTTAAGAATGTGATCTCATGACAGAAAAATTAATTTGTTGTTATCAAACACAAAGATACTGCCTCAGACTCTGAAAGCACCTGAGCTGAAAATTGCTGTGGGCTGAGGAAATGGCTAGGGAAAAGGTCCCAGCACTACTGGGACCTTTGCTTGATTCTTGCCTCGGCATTTACATCTGGCTACTCTCATACCAGGATACAGGGCTGGATTGTCCTTCAGCTGGACCTGATACTTCTGTTACCATGTTCAGTCATTCATGTCAGTAACATATACGGTCCTATGCTATAGCTTGTAAAGCTCTTGAACTTTTTCTTCCTAGAGGATATCTTCTGGGATATCTACAGTACATTTTTTACTGCTGGTGTTTGTGAGCTCAGCATCTGTAAGAGTAGTTAATTTCTGATCTTCAAGCTTCTTGCAGCCTGTTGTGACTTGGGCAAGTTGGCTGATCATATTAGCTTCCACACAAATTCATCTTATTGTTTATGTATGCAGCAGGAACAGGGAGATTTTAAGTCCAGGATTTCCTTGCCCAGGTGTTCCTTATTCTGTATTACTCCAGTCAGCCATGCTGTTCCACAAATGTGTCATTTTAGGAGATGTAAGGGATCTCAGTGATTTCAAATATGTTTCCCTGTGCCTATGTATTCTGTGCTGCTATTGAAGGGCATGCAATATTTGGAGTGGTTTTCTGCTTATAATCTTAAAGACTCTGGAAATTCTCTAGGACGGGAAGAAGTATTACTTCTCTATCAATCTTGTGTTATTGTTTCATCATACTGTGTATGTATGTTCAATTTCTGCAGTTCAGGCAGTGGCTGAAAGAAGAATACGGGGAAAACTCTTCTCAGGATCTACAAGAAGCCAAAAATCTTCTGAGCAAATATAAAGAGCAGGCAGAGTTGCATCAGACTACCGGAGGAAGACAGTGGAATAACAACTTCTCATCTGTGCCATCTCTCTCATACAGCAACTACACAACAGAGACCTAATTGTAGGAGGTCGATTTTCTTCTTGCTACCTTTGCAAAACATCTTGCTGTGTTTTCCATCCCATCTTCAAAACTTTCAGCAGTAAACCATGCAAACAGTTGATTTATAGAAAGCTTCTTGATGACATTATGTGTGTGTGTGTATGAGTGTGTTTCACACAGTTTTATAATTCAGGCAGGATCAAGCTCTGTTTATGCCCAGAGACAGGATCCAGTTACTGTGGCTGAGGCAGCTTGTCCGCCAGCCACAGCTGTTATCCCCTTATGCTCATGTTGCCTGGCATTTGGTGTGAGGTTAGCTCAACTCCTCTTGTTGTAGGCTAGCAAAGGGCTTGAAGAAATGAAGTCCGGTGATTCAAGCTGTGGCAGTTTGTTATCTCTGCACTATTAGTGTGGGAAAGATGTTATTGCACCTGAAAAAGGGAACTTAAGTCTGTGTGTCTGCTGCTCCTGTTCACAGTCCATTGGCAAGTAATACTGTGGAGGTGGGTTTGAACTTGAATGCTAGGCTGCAAGCTGGAGCGGGTGAGATGTGAGTGCACGTACCTTTCTACAAGCAGTAGCATCTAGGAGAGAAGTGGGACAGACAGCTCTGAGTAATAACACCTTCAACTGCCACAGTCATACTTGCTTCAGTGCACGTGAGACGGGGCTGTCGGTAGAACTGCCACAGACCAAGAGCACCGAGCCTGTTACCACAGCTCAGCTGATGTGCAGTGATTTAAGCCATGGTCCCTTGACTGTGCATCTGGTCTCCCAACATAAGCTTCTCTGGAGAACAGCTTATCAGGTCTCCAGTGCCACTGAACTTCATTCCCCATGGAGCACGTGCCTCTTCACACACCCCTGCGCACATGATAACGTGTCTCCAGAGTGGGCTCAGTGTGAGTGCGAGCACCTGTTTCTTTGCTTGTGCTGTGGTTTGCTCTTTGACTTCAGCTACCTCAAAAACGCTGTTCTTGTCATTGTGGTTGTAAATGCAACCTTGATAATTGCCTTGTGTAATCTTAATCTGACACGGAGTGAAGTAAGTGGGTGCGTGAGTGTGAGTGTGCGTGCGCATGTATATTTCACAAATGTCTGTATTTGAGAAGTTTATTGTTTTCTTTTAAAATTGCCCATATTTCTCACTGGTTTAAAGATTAAATTGTTGGAATTCAACTTTCTTGCCATTTAAACACCACTATGTATTTTGCTGTGATCAAATTGGTAGGAACGCATTTGTAAAATATATTTTAAACTAGGTTAAAACTAGGGGCCATACTCTGCTCTTGGTAACATTGTGTGTTTCTGGAATGGAGCCATTACCTGACTCAAGTGGATTGTAAGAGTGTGACTTCAAACATGTCAGTAGGAATGCTGTGCAGCATATTGATTTCTGATGGCGTAATGGGGGGTGACACTGATGCCAAGATAATGATTTCTTGTCTTTGACTTGGAGGATGGAAGGCCCACTCTTCTTGAAGATTCCAGAAAATAAAAAATACCTCCCAAACAGCCAAGATAGAAAACCAAAAACAACCCCCTCATTTGTTCAGATGTGGTGTATATATCATGCTAAAAGCTGAGCACTGGGTGAGAAGCAGTAAGCATACTAGATAGACTGTCGTCTCTTTCAGTTTCTTCAGTACCCTGACCTCCCATTCTTCACAAGATTCCTCTACATGTGATTTTCTGCTTGCTTTGGGTGGCAGTGAATTCTTTGGAGGAGAGCAAGGCTTTTGGGTCAAGTAAGCTCTGGCTGTTAAATATCTGTTGTTAAGTATCTTAAAAAAATATGTTATGGCTTGTGAAATACGGGTCGGGCATATCAATAGTTGCTTAAAAGGAAAAAAGGGAATGGGGCAAAACTGGCCTGACCATTTCATCTGAGTTCAAGCCTGCATCAGGGTTCTCATTGCACTAACTGCTTTAAGTGTACTAAGCATGATGAGAGCAGGATAATCATATCTGTGTTGCAGTAAGGGAAGTTGGAGTTGGGAAAAGTGCTGGAATTGACCTTGTTTTCAAGCTTGCAGCTAAATGAACCATTGCCAAATATATGGATATACTGTATATTTGGTACATCCAGCAATTGCTGCTCTGTGTTTGTCTGGTAAGAGAGGTATTTAGCTGCCCTTGAATACGTTGATCTGCAAATAATTGGCTAAGAATTCCAGCCCAGCAGTGTCCACGTTGGTAGTCCCTTCCATGCTCTGAGAGCAGATGTGGTAATTGGAAAATGTTTTCCTCGGTAACAGGGTCTGACACATGATCAGGATGCGGGTCCATTTGTTCAACCCTCTACTCACAATAGGATATGTAGGGCAACTTCAGCCCATCCCCAAAGGGCAGCTTTGTCAGAAGTATTCTGCCTGTGGTCTCACAGCCAGTCCATCCTTTAGCTGGCTGCTGACACTGTATCCCATAACACTCCTGGCACTCTAGTCTTTGCAGTAGTAATCCTGTGAGTGCTGGTAAATTGGCAGTTGTTTTTGCTGTTCTGGCAAATATAAGGCAGAATGGGAGATATCTATTAATGTTCGTGTGTCCAAGATTTAATCTATACTGTTTTTTTTAAAATAGTGTGGTTATCCCCAAAGAGTCAGTCTCACAAATAGGATTTTTTTAGAACTGAATTTGGCTTTAGGGCCACATAGCCACATCAACGTGCATTATGCTGCAGCTCGAAAGCAGATACAGGGTAAAGTTGAAGACAGAGGGAATGCCATATTGTCAGCAAGTGAAAATGCTTCTCTCTTCTTAAAAGATGGAAGAGGTATTTTCTGTAGTCTCTTGCTTCAACATCTTGTTAAGTGGTCTTTATGAACTGGGTACTGCATGTAGGAGCAGTATAAGAGCAACAGCAGTCCAAGAAAACTTGAATGTGGTTTGTCCACGTAGAGAGCAGAATGATAGTTTACTCCCTAATTACCACAGGTGCAGGAAGAGAGAGTGACTACAGTTCTCTCCTTTTAGCGAGGGAGAGGAGCTAACACAGACTGAGAACATGACATGATTTGTCTTCCAACAAGCCTTTCAGTGGCAATTTGTAGGACTTTCCAGCTATCTGGAACATGACTAGACCCAATCCACCTCTCAGTAGTTGGCCTTTGTAGTGTAGATGATGCATTCAGTTATTTTGTTTCTGTACTTCAAAACACTGTCCTCATTTTGATGTTCACTGGAAAATGTATAAAGTTTATAACACCTTACTGGATATCCAGATTTGAAATGTATAATTGATTTTATTTTTTTTTTTTTGCGGGGGGTTAAACTTGATATCCATGTGTGATTATAAGCAGATGTCTAGTGTTATAGAATGTAGGTAATGGGTAAATGCGTTATTAGTATTTATTACTCTGTTTTTTTAACCTGGAAAAAGTTGCTTCCTTACATTTTGTGGTTGAGTGGGAAGATATGGCAAATCATATCTCTGTTTTTTAAAAAGGACAATAATAACGTTGTTTGCTACTACTGGCCACCACTTGTAGAGATGTCAGTGAAAAATTATAGCAATTACTTCCACTAGTTTAAAAACTCTAAATCTGATAAACTTCTTGATTCTGTCTTCCTCTTCATGGGCATCTTAGCGAAGCCTTGACTGCTTTTTCCAAATGTTTGTATTTAATACGTTCTACAATTTTTTTATAAATAAAATTAAATGTTAATACCTGATCTGCGTTTGTATTTCTTGAAATCAATAATAATGTCCAGAAGGCTTCTTCTCACTGTTTGTATCCCTGCAGGTATAATAAGAGTACAAGACTAACTCATTTTGGTATTTAGATTACTTTTTTCTCCTGCACACGGACTTCTTGAAACTTCCCCTCTCTTCACCGAGTTTTTCCAGGTGAGTTCAAGAATCTTCACAAGAATCTCTTGATAGTCTCTCAAGAGGATGTTGGATGTTGCTGTCTTACTTATTGTTGCCAGCTCATCTTTGCAACAGGGTATGTGGTGAATCCAATTTTTTTATTATTTTGAAATACCTTCTTTTCTATAGCACACTGATTTAGGGCTTGATCAGCTGTAAAACTTACCTGGTTTTCAGACCGCCAGTGCTCAAGACTCTCAGGAGTGCTCTGTCAGAGGAAGCTGATGTAAGCAGCAGATGATGATTCTCAGGGGAAAAAATATTTAAAAACAGTTCAAGGGGGGAAATGCCCCATTGAAATTCCCACAGATAACACACTGAATTTCTGGTTTGACACTACCTCTGCTAAGAGGGTAATTCTGACATTTGGGCAATAAAAAAAAAAAAAGCCAAACAAACCAAAATGCCCACCAATCTGAAAATATGGTCAGTCATGCCTAAGTATCTCATGGCCAAATCTCATGTCCACTTTAGTCATTGCTGAAGGCTGAACTGTTCTTGCAGTGGGACTCCCTCATCATGAAAGCAAAGTTAGATGCTCAGGCACAGTGAGTTTTGAGTCTTTTCTTTTTGCCTTTTCCTTCCTCTCCCAGCACTTGTTAGTTTATATACTGGGAATGTGTGGCTGGTGTTTCCTAAGGGATCTTGGGGACTCAACTAATTAGTTGTAGCCTCCGCTAGAATAAAGTAAATGTGTCTGTGGATAGCTTTGAAAGTGATGGATGCACCTTGTTCATAATACGTTTCAGTTCATCTTGAGTGTAAATGGGATTTTATTAATGTTTCAGTCCTCTTCCTGTCTTTCTGTGAAAAGGCTTTAAAATTCAATGCAACCAGCTATATGACACTTGAATTAGTAGTGTAATTACCTCCTTTCTCCCACCTGTTTTCCATAGCAATGTCTTAGATACATGTGCTATAGCAATGATGAGACAGAAAACATGCCTAAAGTATAATCCCTTGTGATCTAGGAAAACCTTATAAGTTTTAGAGGAGGCTTTCCCCTACCCCTAAAGGAAAACAGCAGTTTCCAAATGAAAAATGCACTGCTGCTTTGTCTTCGTTTTGACCACTTAGTACTTTTCAAGGGTAATTTTTACCCAAATCACATGCAAAAATTGTCCTGCAGCCATGGTGCTGTATTACTGTTCCCAACTCTGTGTCTAGTTCCCTCCAATGTTACATGTAACTGTTGTGAGTTCTGGAAAGTGGCGTTCTGATCTCATTCCTGTAGTCCTGTCCCACCTTGCAGTTAACTGAGGGAACTAGAGGGCAAACCTGCATGTCTTTACATGTGCTCATAACCTGATGAAGAGTTATGGCTTTGCCAGCACATTATGACAGTCCTTCCATCTCCTCAAGAAGATTGTATTGAGAGAGGGAAAATGGTGATGATCTTTAGAAAATATTAGACAGCATGAGGAAGATGATGTTGCACTGTGCAGTGTTTCTGTAGATACCCCTGGAGACACAAAGCATGCCACAGGAACGGCTATTTTCACACTTTGTTCTCAGCACAGCTTTTAAACATGAGTCTTGTTTTCCACGTGCCCCAGCTCCTGTGCTTAACTAGTTCATTGCTGCTGTCCAGTATTATTATTCTGCCCTCAGCCAGGGCACACATTTCTCATTATACGTGTTTGAATGTGTGCTTTGCTCTAGTGAGTTACGCCAAGTGCAGTTTAACAGAAGTGTGTAGCTTGTGAGTACCAAGGTGACTTCCTGTAGTTTCTATGTAGTTTCTAGTGTAAATATTAAGAGTGGGCAGCTAATGAAGTGTGAGCGGGAGGTGCCTTTTTGCCACTGAGCAGCTGCATAGCTCAGTCCTTGTAGGAGACTCGGTTCTGCTCATGTGAGCCAAACACATCTGCAGTAAACTGGGAGTAAAACTCATTTTCAGACCATCTCAAAAAATGGGATTTTTCAGCCAGGCCTGCACCCAGTTTCCATTTCAGTTGAGACAATTATGAATATGCAGGTTTGTGGCCCCCATTATTTATTGAACAATGAATGGAGAGATCAGAACCAAGACATCGAAGCTACTTGAAGTGCACAGTGTTTTTAGGTTCATTGCTTGATGGGTTGTTATTCACACAGGCATTGGCAAAGCAGTGTTAGAGCTGGGCAATGGATTTACAAATGGGCCCTTTGAAAGTCTGAGTTCCCGTTCTCCCTCTTCCCTTACTTCCCTTCTTTCTCTGAAAGCAAGTGAGTTTTTATTTAATTTTTCAGATACAGGGGATGAAATTTTTGTTACAATTTATTGAATTTTTTCCCTTCCTCCCATCCTTTAACCTTTTTTTTTTCCTGTGTGTATGCAGGTGTTTTGTTTTGTTTTAATAACTGATATTTATCCCAAAACTCAGGGTGAGTGCCACAGTGTGGCTTGAAAACAATTTGTTTCCTGTAAATGTGTATTTATATTTCAAAAATGCTCATGTTGCTGATTTTATAATTGTGTTAATAACTATGCTTCTGGTGTTTGTGTATCTGTCCTGTTATGGTTGTGATGGTTGTTTGCCAAGCCTGACATGACTTCTGTTGGGTGTTGGCATGTTCTATGGCAGTCTGGCTCCTGTACAGCACTGGATGCTTTGGATAAGTAACACTGATCCGTGACAGTGTTAAACCTGATGGTAAAAAAATTAGAAAGGGATATTTAACTTTTTTTTTGTGCCAAAAAGCCATGTTTCATTGGTGGACCAGCTCCCTATGCAGGTTGCTGATTTCAAATATTTTACTTCATTCTCTCAATTCCTTTTATTTTAAGGTAATATGGGACTTTGTGGAAAGTTTCTAAATAGGGAAGAACTCTGCCCTGTTCTTAGAGGAAATATGTTGAAGGTGTCAGAATTATGTGCATGCATGCTCACTGCATATTTTTCCAAGAACTGCATTTTGGAAGTCTTTGCAAGTTAAGTCTGCAACATGTAGCTTTCCCAGAAAAAAAACCACTTATGAAATCCCTCAGTGTCTCAAAAGAAGAAAAGAGAAAAGCGGACAAAAATTTGCATTTCTGCATATCTTGGAGGCTGTGCAATTATAACTCTGCTGTTTCTCAGCTGGGTAAGGCCATATTACTCTCAGGTTAACCATCAATAGCAGCTTTGAGGGAGGAAAGGGAAAAGGTATACCCACCAGTGTATATTAATGTAATATAGTAACTCATTACAAGTGCACTCTGGGCTTTGCTGTCACTGAAAGGAGCTTAAATACTCCTTCTCCTCCTTAACCGTATTTTCTTTTCTTGTAGATGTGACCTTAATTTCCCTGTGTTGGTCACCTTACATCAATGTTTGCCTTGGCAGATCTCACATATTTCTAGGTTGCCTTTTCTCCCTTAGAATTATACCTCCCTGACAATGAACATAAATTTTAAAAATAGCATAGAAAGGGTTACAAGAACACCTCTGATGCAGTAAGACAGGCTAGAAATTTCCACAGTCCTTTTTGAAGAAAAGAACTTGTGGGTTTGACTTGTCAAGAAGGCATACTGAGTCAGTCACCTTTGTCCAATCCATAAAATACTGGACTGAGAAGCATTTGGGATTCTGATACTAAATCTCCTGCAACTTGCTGTGTGACTTAGCAAGTTGTTTCAGTCTGGTTTGCTTAATTTTTCTAATAAAATCAGGAAGCAGTGTTATGACTTTTCCTGGGTACAGCTCTGAGAAGCCCCTGATGAAAAGCACTGCATCAGTGTTGGTTGTGCATTGTTAAATGAAGTATCTACCCTCTATCTAAGGGATGTTAAAATATGTTTGTAACAGATTCTGAAGCAGGGCAAGAAGCTGTGGTGGCTTCTTGCTTTTTGTCAACATCTTCATCCCACCTGCATATGAAGTTCTGTGCTGCACAGGATGGTAGTTGGATGTTGATGTGAGTAGGGAAAATTTGAGGTCTTATTCCTCCAGCTTCCATCTGCTGTATTTAAACATGAATCACATAAAGTGAAGATGTCATAATTTCTAGATGGAAAAAAATGGAGTGAAGTGGAAGAGGTCCACAGCAATTCTGGTTGTGACTGCCCTAGATGAAAGTCATCCCACTAGTACATTGGTTGAACATAAAATCTCAGGTAAAAATTAAATGGTAGGGATATGTAGTATGCCTGTGATTTCAGGAGTGATGGGGGTGGGGTGGGCGGCAAGCAGAGGAAGAATAGCATATGGTAAAAAATTAAAGCATTGGAATACCTAAGGATAACGTGGTTAAAGCTGCTGATGCATGTGCTGAAATACATTCTGTGCGCTCCAGGAAAAAGTCTGCAGGCAAAAAAAAAAAATGGGCCAGGGGGAATTCTCCAATATTTCCTATACTTTGGATATATGGTTATGATGATAGAAAAAAAGTGTTTCCCTGATTTTGCTCTAGGCTTGTTCTGGGAAAAAAGTGCATATGGTGAATACTGTGATGAATACATCTAATAAAAGCTGTTATGGCAGATGAGAACTGGAGGACGAACAAAAATTAGTGCCTCCTTCGCCAAGCTGCTGCTGCTACTTTTGGACTTTTGTTTCATGGAAGACATGAATTTGATTCATTTCCAAAGACAGCTTGGAAACTCCAGGCAGCAGAGCAAGGGACTCTCCCTTGACTTAGCTGTTTTTCTCTGAATGCATTGCACTTGTGTGAAATGCAGTCAGTGCTGCTTCTCAGGTCATTTCTGAGGGAAGGTCACTGCGTGGGGACTGACCCTCCAATCATCAGTTTGAGGGATCTGGGGGTCTCGGTGCCTTGCAACATTGAACTCCGTGCAGTGTTGGGGAACTTGCAGCACCTGCTGTGGGCACCGTGGTTAAAAAGGAAAACCTTTAATTTTGAGCCAGAGTAGATGCAAATGGTGTATCGGAGAAGCCTCTGTGTTTCTACTGATGGCCAAAGTCTCCTTGATGTTGCCTCCACTGCTAAGCTGGGTGATTAGGGTTCCTTTAATCCCTCCAGGCTTTCCTCCCTCCCTTCAAGACTGAATGGAGACAGTTGCTGGACTCTGTGCTGATCATTTGTTCAACAAAGTTGAACAGTTTTAATCCATTTTTAATTTGAAGCATGTATATTAGGGTTGTTAGAAACTAATGGATGATTTACCTACTGAAAATAACTTGTGTGGGGACCAGGCTGGGGAAATAGTAGAGGTAAGAGTAGGGAGAGCATGGTTTGGTGAGTGCTCTCAGAGTGATTTGCCAGCTCTGATGGGAAGCAATAAAAGGGGGGAAGAGACAGTAATCAGTGAATCAATCCACACGGCTCATTTAAAAATACCTCCTTTTTTGTGGCTTTGGTTACAAGAATGCTTTGTGGGCTGCAGAAGAAAGGCATTGGTAGCTGTTTTAAACAAGCCATATTCTAATTTCATATTTCATGAAGTCCTGTGAACCTCTGAGCAAGAGAATTTCCACCTGTGTGCTTGTTGGGGGACAGGGAGGGCAAATGACCAGTTTAAACAGGAGGTTGCAATTAAAGTAAGCAGGAGCCTTCTCTAAGTAGTGTTGGGTTGCAGTTAAGGAGCACTTTTTTTGAGAAGGGATGGAATGAGACTCTAGAAATGCTATTTCAATACAAGACATCACAGATGATGCCTGAAGGAAATCTTGAAATAGCCATATTCTCCTGGGAAATGGTATTAAATATGGTTGTGTCTCCATCACCTAGAGTAAAACCTGCACAGTGATGAGGATTGCCTGCCTTTGCATCGCAGCTGTCTCTATGCTTTGACATGGCACGCCCTGGCTTCCCAGAGATGAGCTTGGACACAGCCATGTCTGAATGCACAGAGACAGGCTAGACCTAAGGTAACAACCCTGCCCAGCTCAGGCTGCGCTGAGTACAGACCCATGCCATGGTTTCCTGGCAAACTGGATGAGCCATACCCCAGCCAACTGGGAGCTAACTGTGCGTGGGTAATATTGAATTGGTTCTGTTTGGGAGAGGATTAGCCTGAAGACCTGGAGGGGAAGCTTTAAACATTGAGCGCAATCCTAAGATAAGCCTTTAATGCACATATTCAGAAGTCAACGATGCTTTTGGCAGTTTTGTTTTCTGGCCATCCTTCAGAGGAAGGTGATCAATATTCTTGGTCTGTCGCATGTTGTTGCAGCTTTATTGAACAGCAACTTCACATTTCAGGGATGATTTTTGTCAGGCCCTGCAGATGCAAAGTTGGTCCTAGAGGGAAGTAATAGCCGTCAGAAAAAGGAAGATCCCTGTTAGGGTATTCCTTCCCTTCCACCTGTAAATAATAATTAGATGTGAGAAGATTTTATTAAGATCCCCTCTATAGAGGTGTAATTGTTTTATTTAAACAAGGCTACTGGTGTAATATATTCCAGTCTTAAGGTTTCAGAAGATCTTCCAGCAAGGTGGTGTGTTCGAAGTCCTGGCATCTGATTGCAGGAACAAGAAAAATGAGAGTTGTTTGACTTATGCAGATATGTGCTGTGATTGTCTTTAAAAGTAACACATAACCTTTAAGGGAAAAGCTTGTAGTTATTGTATGACTTCGGCTTGTCATGAAATCTCTCTTTTTCCTACAGTCTTCTGGAGCTTTGCATCACTGATTCTCAGTTTCTAACACTGTTAGTGTTGGACAGCCATGGTGCGTGCTTGTTAAGTCCCTGGAGGTGAACAGTCATAACAGATAAGCTGATCTTAATGGGGTTTGTAGGGGTCCGGCTCAGTGAAGTTAAGAGAAAAGCATAATGATGTTTTTAGAGAAAAGCCAAGAAAGGCTTTGATTTTGTTCTGTTGGTTTACTGCTGCTTTATCACAAGGGAAAAGTTCTGTAAGCAAATAGCAGCACTTGTGGGAGTTGGAAGGAAAAGCTGGAGAAACTTTCAGGAACTGTGTAATTTTCCTGAGAAAGATACACCGAGGTAAAATTTTTGTTCTGGATTTTCTGAAAGGGCAGAAAAGATGGCTATTATTATGTGCAATCAGAAAGGCGAAAGGAAAAGGACACTTCTTTGAGAATTTCATTGATTGTTATATCTCAATGCACTAAAAATATCCCCAAACCCAATAATGAAAACATGATGACTAACCAAACTGATGGTTTTAGCCTAGAGTGTATGCACAAAGTGACTGTCAGTAAACTGCACTTGAAAATGCAACGGTTACAGCACCGTTCCAGTATTTCCTGTGAGGAGGAGGAATATGCGAAGAGAGAGTGGATGCATTGGTGAAGAATATTGGGCCCAACACTGTTCAATACCCTCATAAGTGCTCTGGATGATGGGATCAAGGATACCCTGATGAAATTTGCTGATACCAAATTGAGAGAGGAAGTGGACACTTGGAAGGGAGAGCCACCCTGCAGGAAGAGCTGGATAGACTGGAAGAGCAGGTGAACAAGGACCTTACAAAGTTTGACAGGGACAAGTGTAAGGTCTTGCACCTGGGAAAACATAATCCAGGCATCTGTCACAGACTGGGATCTATCTGGCTGGGAAAAGGACCTGGGGGTCCTGGTGGACAAGCAGCTCAAGATGAGTGAGCAGTGTGCTGCTGTGGCAAAGAAAGCCAATGGGATGCTGGGCTGCATCAACAAGGGCATCACCATCAAAGATAGAGAAGTCATTATCTCACAGTAATCAGTGCTTGTCAGGCTGCACCTGGAATACTCTGCTTAGTTTTGATCTCCACAGCTGTGGACAGTCTGTAAAGGGTCCAGAGAAGGGCCACAAAGATGATCAAAGGCCTGGGCAGCCTTACATATGAGGAAAGTTTGAGAGAAGTGGGTTTGTTCAGCCTTGAGAAAAAAAGGATTAGGGGAGACCTTGTCACCATTGACCAACACTGAGATTTGCACAGTTGTTGCATGGTTGTGGGTTTGATCCCTGTATGAGCCATTCATTTAAGAGTTAGGCTTGATGATCCTTGTGGGTCCCTTCCAACTCAGGTATATATTCTGTGAACAACCAGTATGCCTCTCTAGTAGTTAGCCATTCTGTGAACAACCATGCCCCAGTATTTAAAGGGTGGCTTCAATGAAGATGGAGACTCCCTTTTAACAAGGAGTCACATGGCAAAGATAAGGGGTAGTGTGTACAAGATACTCCTAGGGAAACTATAATTGGCACAAGAGGGAAATTTTTCACAATGAGAAGAATCAACCATTGGAATAATCTCCCCAGGGAAGTGGTGAATTCCCCAGTTGTTGGACACTTTAAAGATTCAGCTGGACAGGGTGCTGGGCCATCTTGTCTAGACTGTGTTTTTGCCAAGAAAGGTTGGACCAGATGAGACTTGAGGTCCCTTCCAACCTGGTATTCCGTGATTCCATGGTAAGATTTTGGACTTGCAGACTTGGCTACATGAGCTCATTCTGACTTCTGATGTTCTGCTGAGCAGTGGGAAGCTAGGCCCAGCTTCCACTCTTGGTATTGGTATTTCCTATTTCAAACTCCTGCCTATGTGGAGAGGTGAAAGGAACCAAAAAATGCAGCTGAAGATGATGTTGCAAGTGGACAACCTCTGCTGCCTTAAGCTCTGAGGAGCTTCATGAAAGTGCACTGAGATGAACAGTTTTTCTCAGTTTTGCAGATATAACATCAGATCCTTTGCTTTGTGTGGTTTAGGGGCACCAACGATTATCCTCATCCCAAGGCACTGGGAGGCATCTACACTAGTTATCAATCCTCTGTGCTGTAGCTGCTTTGTGTATACATGAAATGAAGATGGAGGTGACTCTCTGCTTCTTCTGTGCCACTCTGGATCATTTTTCCATGCTGTAACATCTTGCTATGCCTTATGAACCTTCTTTGGATGGCCTCTGTGCTCTGGAAACGTGAGTTAATATTTTAAAGTGTAAATTTATAGATTGAGGGTTGCCAAAAGGATCCTTTTTGATCTCTGACAAGCATCAAAATCAATGGGACCTTTGAGGGAAGAGGAAAGAATTGGTCCCAAGCAGAGCCCTTGTAATATGGATTCCAAATGAGCCTTGGGCAGCAATAATGATGTTTTTGAGTACTCTGTCAGATACTTTTTTTTTTTTCTAATGAGGACAGCCTGCTTCTCCAACAACATATGATGTGTTTCTCATTTGCCTTATAAAATATAAGCACCAGTCCTTGGAGCTCTCCCAGGCTCTGTTTTAGAGGACTGCCTGATGTGGAAGTGCACACCTATCCCAGACATAGGACAGCTGGGCTACCTAGGCACTGCTCTCTATCATACTGAGATATATCACACATTTAATGGTTATTGGTCTAGGTTTCAGGCTGGAGTTTAGATGGATAGGGAACAACACTGAAGCTGTGTCCTGAGACTGCTGTTAGTAATATGATGCTGCCAGTGCTGTGGAGACTTGGAAGTAACTGTGCCTCAGTAAAGTCCTCACCCCAGAGATGCCTCAGAAGCCCAATACATATGCCATTTTATGTGGAGCATTTACTGTTACTCAAGAAGCACTGTGACAGCAGGGAATTTTGTTTGCATCCCCTTAAATACTGCTGTCTGTCCTTTTCAAAAAGTCTTTTAAAAAGTCATTGCCTTGCAGCTGGGGAGGGAAACCTCATAATTCACAGCTGCTAGGGCAGTGTAGCAGCAGGCAGCCCCTTGCACTGGCAGGACTGGGACTGTCTGTCCCTGTGCAATAGGCAGCTCCTGGCCTGGACACTGTTCCCAGTGAAGCCAGTGGGGAAACTCCTCTCCAATTCATTGACAGCAGGATCTGGCATTCAATGCTTTGAGTAGCAATTTAAGGCCACCAAATGGTCATTTCTTTCTTTCTTTCTTTCCACCCCCATCTCCCCCTTCTCAAGTCCAGTTGCAGCTCTAGCGTGGGGGAAAGGCTAATGCAGCAACAAAGAGATGTAACAGGATTTTGCCTTACATAGAGATGCAATGTGATTTCATCTTACTTCTCATATCACACGTAAGTTCTCCCATCTGCAAGGACCGTATGTCTGTGAAAGAAAACTTTAAAGCAACCTAGCACATTTGACAATATGCTCCTTACAGCAACCAGCGGCAGCGACCTGTGTCCTTTCTTGGCAGTAAGAGCTGGGGAGCACTGCAAGGGGATTTCAAAGGCCTTTGTAAGTCTGGTAGGTCTGAATATCCAGAGGTGATAATGAAGGATAAACTCTCCCACGATGGACCTGAGGTGCTGCAGTAAAACCAATGGCAAGTTATCCATGCCATCTTGCTTGGACCAGTAGCCCGTGGTGCCTTCCCGCTCAGTCACAGCCAGAATTACATTTGCTATAAAGAAGCACAACAGACAGATGTTGGTTGGTTTTTTTTTTAAGGGTCACGTATTTATTGACCCAATCTGCAGCAAAAGGAAAAAAAAATAATTATGTAACAAAATGAGTAATGCTAAGTGGGTGAGGGAATTTCTTGGTGTTTTCTAGCATGCAGCACCTTCAGCAGAAGTGTATGTGGCGATGATTGCATCACTGACAATGTGAAAAAATTTATTTTGCTTCAAAAGGGAAGCATTCTCCCATGCTAGTAAGTCACCCTCCAGAGCATCCTTCCTGTTCATGCTAACCAGGGGTAGCCATGCATGCAGAGATCTCTTCTTTTTTTCACCATTAGAAAAGAGCAACCTGGTATAAAAGTTATTGGAAGAGGCCGTCCAGGCTGCATCAGCTGTCAACAGTTGCTGCAGCTGTTTACTCCTCAGAAGGTGCAATGGGCCAGCATCAACTGTCAGGAGAAATCAAGAGAATATTCAGGATTTTCCTGAGATAAAGTAAAATAAAGCCATGTAGGCAACATGTCTAAAAAGGGGAGTATTTTTCACTAGAAGGAAAGCAGCACTTCACTGCCATGGAAAATTTCCCCTTCTACCCTTGCAAATCTGCCTTTGGTGGTCCCAAATGCTAGTCTCCTGGTGAGACAGTTGCGGATGCAGCTCTACACTTGCTGTGATCTGAAGTGGAGAAAGGTGAGAGGAGATGTAATAATGTATTGTTACTATAATTTCACATATTCATTGTTCAGGGAGACATTTCCAAAAGCAGCCAAGTCTCTTTTTCTGAAGTGGCCACAACGTTACAATGTTGTGAAGTTTCCTCCCGTCTTCTGGCAGTGTTTCATCTCTTGTGTATTATTCCTCACATTCCATAGTTTTATCCTCCATTACCCAGTGTTTACTTGCTCTTTGCAGACTTTGGTATGCTCTCAGCAACTTTGGAAATAAGGTTCTATGAGCACTGTGGTGATGGGCTCTCCAAGGAAGGAGAAGCATTCCTGAGCCTCCCATTACCAGCCATGGGGGAGAAGAACACCAGGCAGCCAGCAGAGAAGCAGTGCAGCCCTTGGTCCCAGCCACAGCCTGATGTTTGGGCAGCACCTGTGCCTCTACATTCCACCTCTTCCCTGGCAGGTTTCCATGCAGCCGGCTCCTGAATGGGGTGCAGCACAAGATGATGAGCCCTGAGGAGTTCTACCACAACCTTCTTGTTCTACCTGACCCCATGCCTGGAGGGATCAAGCATCAGTGAGGAGGAGAAACCTGATTATGCTGCTCCTTCCACTCTACTCCATGGTACAGAAAACACATGCCAAAGCTGTCTTAGGCCAAGAGACGCTGACACTGCAGGAGAGACAGTTACTTTGAGCTTGTCAAGTGCTCTCCACACTCATTTCCTCTCATTTATAAAGGTACCTGGCAAGGAGGACTGTAACACAAATGTCCCAATTGTCACAGGACTGCAGAGGGATGAATTCTCCCTGCAAGATCTTGCACCAAACCCCCTGCCCAGGACACCTTACCTGTGTAGTGCCTTGTGGGGCCTCCTGATCCAAGAGCTGGAGCTGAAACCTCTGAGTAGTTCATCTAGTGCTGTGCTGATGTTTGGTTGCATTTGGTGTTACAGCTAATGAAGGTGTTACATGTTTTTGAAAACTTTTAGGAGGTATTCACCAGTTTATGTACATGCTAGACTGATCATTGATAGCAGGAGAAATTCTGACTGGATGTACTTGCTATCCCCCATTCTCACCCTCCACCGAAATTCTTGCTTACAAAGACCTGTTTCCTTTTAGATCATTCTTCTGCACATCTAGGAGGGCTGACATGCTTTTTTTCAAAGTGAAATACCACTGTACATTCATTTAGGGCTCACTCACTCCCTCTCTCTAGATTACAGCCAAACTCATGCTGTGCCCCTGTGAATGATGAGCCGGGTCTCTCCTCAACAGAAAAACACAGGCAGGTTCTTTTTGCTGCTGCCTAAGGAAGAGCAATTGATAAGGGAATTTTTCTTTAAATACTTTAGATTATATCCTCCCTTGCTCACTAATTATTTTTCCTTTGGGGCTTTGAGTTCCTCTTTTGTCTATCAAAAAGAAGAACGTAACACAAACTGCCAGACCATCACCACCTCCTTCTCACAGCTATCTGCATCTCATCACCATCTGCTCAGTAAGTCCAGGTTGAGGATTTACCCCTCACTAATCAACATAGGATGAAAATGGATGTTTGAAATTCTACAGCTCCTTCCAAAGGGTTGTATGTGCCACAAGTGTGCCACTGGAGACCTTCCCAGTTTCCTTAAAGCAGAGAAATCTTAGTGGCAGCCACCTCTACGACTTTAGTGAAACTTCCCAAAGCTCCCTCCCACCTGAGTTCCTTTCCCTATCATTTAAATTCTTGCTTTGCATTGCTTTTCAGAAAGATGCTCCAATTTAAAATGACAGAAAACTCAATATTATATTTAATAGAGAATTGTAAGAGGTAGTAGGAGAAGAATGGATGATACATATGCAGCCTATCTCTTGTGGATTTTTTTAATGTTCAGTGTTTAGTTTTCAGTGATTTTTCTTGTTGTACCACCCTAATCCCTTCCCTCTCTAAGTCATTTTCTGATTTAACTGAGCTCCTTGCAGCTCAGTTTCTTTGAAGTGGAACTTCAACCCGAAAATATACAAAACCAAGTTGATCTTTTGAACCCAGGAAATTATGTGGGTTTGAACTTAGATACAAAGGAATCCAAGCACACTCCTTACATTTGCTGGTATGAAAGCTGGCAACCATCGGTTAAAGCAAAAAGCACTTAAAGTAGTCACATCAGCAGCCTTCCTTCCCCTGGGCATGGGCCTCTCACAACATCCTGGGGTGTCCAACACTTGGCGTGTCATCCAGCCACAGACTCTTGACAAACTCAAAACGTGCCAGGAATCAAACAATGTGCCAGCCAGTGCTCGTTGCTCTCCAAATCCCAGGAAAGTCACTTTTTCCTTGCTGGAGGAACGGACTCAAGAGAATGATCCTGGAAGTGTCTCAGCGCAGGCACTCAAGTGGCAGTGCCCCTGTCACCAGCTGTATCTTTGTCCCATTTTGACAACAGTCCCCCTGGCCCTCTCCCTGTGTGTCCCACAGTTTGGACACTCCAAAAAGGGAGTGTTTCCAAGGGCATGAATTCAGCTGTTACCTTGTTCTTCGCTGTAATAAATCATGTTCAGATCAGGTACCCCCTCTGGAGCAGTCCCACTTCTCTTCTATGGGGAGAGCTTGGTTTAACTTCTTTGGTGATCAAGATGCAATAAGTGGTTTTTGTCAGTGCTAGTCACATTTGGGATGTCTTTGAGTGCAGTTTGTAAACTACATTTATGGTGAATACTCTGAGGACACAACATAGCTTGAGAAATTTGGTCAGGTGGGCTGATGGTCTGAAATCTAACCCCCTGTGAGCCCCATCTTTTTATTGCAAATAAAGGAGGTTGAATATGGAAAAAAAAATTAAAATTCCTATAATTTGGATTTACCTCATTCACTGGATGAAGGGTAACACTTGTCAAGTGGCAGTGAGCTGGACCTCTTACTCCAGTGAATAGGGGACACATGGCCATGTGGTGCTTCACATCACTGGCAAAGGCCCATGGTTCCCTTGCCTCATCCTGGGCAGTTCTTGATAGCTGCCATGCAGATATGGAAGTCTGAAACTATTTAAGAGAAAGGCTGCTGTCAACATCTCTTGGCCAGCACCAGAGTTGGCTGATTTGTATAGTGAAGGTCATTATAAACTAAATCTTTTTTGCACTTAAAAGCAAACCAACCAGAAAGCACAAAAATAAAGGTTGATAAAATATTCTATGATAAGCAAACAAAAGCATGTAAATTTCAAAACCTTCAAAAGAGAGTTCTAACAGGGTTTTTTTTCTATTTTGTCAAATATCAAGTACCTTAGGTTTTGAGTTTTCATATGAAAACGGAACAACTTTAAACAAAAGTTTTTCTAAAAGAGTTCTCTATTATTCTTTAAAAATAGCCTGGTAAAAGATTTTTTTTCTTGATCTGCTTCCATGATAGAGGTTTTATGTGTTGTAAATTTTAAATTCCTGTAGCAATACTTCATGTTTAGCTTTATGTTTTTATTTTAAAAGCTAGAATCTGCCCCAGACAGATCCCAGTCTTTTATAAAACAGGAATTGCTACTGATACTTACTATTATTTAGTACAACACATTTTAAAGAATGGAAATGGTGGCTGGTAAAAAAATTGAGTTTTTAAAAAAATTGAGTGCTTCTTTTTTTAACAAAACTGGAAACTTTCAGTTTCTTCAATCAAATGCAAAGAAACAAGAAAAAGCAAAGTAGGTAAGAGCAAAGATTTCCTTTCAGCATCAAGTGAATGAGCATGACCCTTGTGATGCTTATCTCCCCAAGAAGACAGCTCCTTCCCTTGCCTGAACTCATCGGGTAGAACCGGGAGAGAGCTGAAGGTCACCGACATGTCAGCTGCTCAGGCAGAGACTGTGAATAATGGCTGTGTAATGATTACATGTAAATTAAATTGTTATTTCAAGACAAAACAAATATAGTCTTCATAAATACATTTTTATGTTCAGAAATTTTCAGAAATTTTCAGAAATTCACTGTGTTAAATGATGGCAACTATGCTTTCCTTATTTCTTTATTTGAAATTGATTACAATTTTTTTCTTTTCCCATAATTTTTCTTTTTTCTTTAGATTTATGGTTGCTGCTTGCTGTTGAAAGTAGTCTGACTAGCACAGATTAAACTGCTTTAATCTGTGGGGAGGTGGGGAGGCTGCTCAATCAGGAGGTTAGAAGCTTCCTTTCCTGAGGAGTGGTAAGTCCATAAAAATTTTGCTGTTGGTTTGTGGATGTGAAGGTGTTAACCCAGGGTTTCCAAGTTCCTGGAGATATAGCATCAGGGAAGGGTGCTTTGCTGCTTGTGTGCCACATTGGTTGGATGTGCGTGCCAACCTTTTCCCTTCAAAGGAAAGCCACAGAATAGCAGTCCCATTTTATGTGATGTTAATTTGCAGATAATGCATTGTCTTATGTTGTGGTGGACTTGGCAGTGCTAGGTTTCCAGTTGCACTTGATGATTTTAAAGGTCTTTTCCAACCTAACTGAATCCATGATTCTATGATATCTCAAAGTTAGGAAAGATATCCCAAAGTGTGGTGAAGGGCTCTTTCAGTCCCGCACACAGGCTGATGTACTACGAAAGCAGCCTAATGAAAATTGGCTTGAAATATTCCTGGCTAGGAAGCAGAGGAAAATACAGGAAAAGAAAACAAAACATACACCAGATCTTCCCAAAATAATTATCAACTGGGCTGTGAGACTTTTCTGCTTAAAAGACATAGCTATGCTTGCCAGTTTAGTTTATTTCTAATAGTTTAAAATGTCTCTGCAATTAGTATTATGGAAAATATATGACAGATTAATACTGGCTTAGGGGTCACTATTTTAAATGGAGGAACTGTAAATACCCTTCCAAAATGGGAAGGGAGCTCTTATGACACCGGAAGTTGAAGTTACTACAGGAGAAGATGCTTAAAATTGCCTGTTGTGGCTCTTGTTAGACTGCTTATAGAGCAGGTGTTTTGCTGGAACAAATCAAAATAATTGGGAATCTGCTCTGCATTTCCACAGTATCTCTGAATTCAATTACATCCACAGAGGTCTTTCTGATGTATAAATGACTTTTGAACTCAACCCTATGCTTCAGAGCTTTTGACTGAGCTGTGGTGCTGGGAGGCTTTACTAGTGTCCCTGTTTGGGGTCCAAGTTGCGTTGCTGCTTTGGGCAGCAGAGGACATAATTCCACAGGGACTTGCAACCAGGGATTGGCAAGGACTTCTGATGGAAGAAGACCCCCTGGTAGAAACCTGTGCCAACAGCAAGGTGTTGAGACCTTGAAATACCTCCATCTCAGGAAAGGGGTTTTGGGACAGCTAAAGATGTAGACATGTAGCTGTGTGCTTTCCAAAAGCTCTTTTAGGGGCTTAATCCACTTTTGAAAATGCATTTACTGATGTCATTGCTCAAGAGCTTCAGCACAAGCTTTGCTGGGTTCCTAAAGAGCCCTGGTCAGGGTCTCCATTCAAGAGGAGAGCTGAACCACTGGGGAAGGAGCTCACTTGCTGCTGTGGTCCTGCTCACCGGTGGATCTGCTCTGGGCTGCAGCAGGAGTGCAGGGGGCCAGACCCACTGGGACCCACTGCCACAAGCACACTCCTACCAGAGCCTCGGGCAGATGGATAGCCAGTGTAACCAGTGCAGCTCCCCCACCCCAGGGAGCAGCATGAGGGAGTGAGCACCCCTCACTCCCCTCAGCAGGTTCCTCTTCTGCACCGAGGAACTCCCCCTGTGCTGGTGCCCAAGGGGATTTCATGGTCTTTGGTGCAGACAAAGCCCCTCAATGAGCCACAGTCCTCAAAAAGCCTCCAGTGCCAGACATATTGCCTTTGGCATATTTCTAACAGGTCCCCCTGGCTTAGAGTCTGCGTTAACCCAGTGGTATTTTAGGGAGGCAGAAGAGCCTTTGTACCCAGAGAGGAAGGGCAACCTTCCTGAAGGAAAGAAGGAGTAAACACGCTCCTGGGTGCAAGAGCATTTAACATTTGTGCCCTTTGGCTCAGCACTGCCCCTTTCCGTAGGGACTCATTTCAGAGAGTCCCCAGCAGCTGCTCTGAGCTGACATCTCTCTTTGCTTTTCTGCCTTGGGTGCAATTCCCAGGTGAGTCAGCTGGGACTTCAGAGGGGTTTGGTGAAAGCAGAAGCCATCTTTCTTTCTATCTGCTGAGGGCTTGTGAGCGACTGTTGAGAAGAAACAGTCACTTTTCCTGGTATGCCTTTAGTCAGTGTGACCTTAAGAGTGTGAAAAACAGGGGGCCCAGTGGTGACTGCCGTGGTTAAACAGCAGCAAGAGCATTTTCACAAGGGGACTTCAATTCAGTCATTAACTAAGAAAACTTCCATGAAGGCAGCAGGGCTTTTGGATAAGGTTTGAAGAGTCAGCCACTCGGAATGTTGTGGAAAACACTAGAAAAGGATGAACGGGTGGTGAGGTATTAGCAAGGCTGGTTAGGGAGGAATTGTTTCAGTATATGCAAAAAGCACCCAACAGAAGTTTACTGGTGCACTGCTGCAGTGGAGACACTGCAGTTGTGTTAATGATCAGAGTTTTCTACTGGGAGTCCTACATACTTTTACCATCTTAAATGGAAATGGTTGATGTCCAGAAACCCCAAATAACAAAGTCAGCAAAGCTAATGAGATTAGCATGTCTTGTTCATGGGCAGACTGATTTGCAAAGGCCAAGTGTACATATAGGGGTCTGGCTTTAATCATCTTCTCTAACATTTAGGCAACTGGAGATAGTTTAGTAATAGAGTTTTTGCTGCACAAAGATGGCAACCAACCAGCCAGCCAGGTAATTTTCTACATATGTTCTCTCCAGAGTTTTTATGATTGACTTTATCTTCTCTTAATGTGCAACTCATCTACTTTGCTATCTACACATGGATTTCTTTGGACAAGAGCAACTGTTTTTTTAAAATATTCTCCGGTATTTGAGAAAGAAAGTTTTTATTTTTCTCCTGAAGGGCTTGACCTACTGCGTATCCAATCTGCATGTTTCACACTGGCTCACAATTTGCTAGTTTAAAAACTGCAAAATAGAAGACTTTAGAAGTGTTCCTTTTACAGTGATATATTTCAAGATGGTTTTATACTTAGTGAAATTACAGCTGGCGCCCTGAGTAATACCACACAATCTTCCCCCTAGGAATTGAAATTGGATTTTTAGAAAGTCTTTCAGATGCCTTTTGGTAAAGCTGTGGTTGCTCATCTTGATTTATGGTGGCAGTCACCTCCAATCTCAAAGATGTATTTTAATGTTTCAAAGGTGCCTTAACTCAGGACTGAAAAGATTTCAGATGGGCACTGCCAATTCTTTTTTTAGAGGATGGATCGTGTGGTTATAAGCCCAATATCTAAAAACGCCTGCAGTTCTCACTTCTCCCTCAAAACGTGGCGATAATTACATTTAAATTTCAGAAGATGGCGTTGAAGATTTGCAATTAATATCCTAAACTCTGCGTGTACCCTCCACGCCGGCAGCCTGCCAGCACAGTGCACGATGACTGGTTTTTTGATCTGATACGTTACAGCAGAAAGGATGTGGATGTGTGTTGGAGACGTTAGAACAGAACAACAACAAGAAAGTGTCGTGGCATGAAACACGTGTTTGAAACCTGAAAGGCGGTAAGAGAGACTTTCATGCAAGCCCGGACCTCGCTCCTTTATCCACCAGCTCCCACCACATTAGGGCAGGGGGCTTTGAAGGCAGGCCAGCGAGTGGGTTTGCGTCCTAGTGCCTTAAGATGGGCTTTCCTGAGACAGCACGCCCTGGGCTCAGGAGGGCGGGAGCCGCCTCGGCTGCTGCCCGGCTCTGGCTTCTGCCGCCCCGTCGGGGTTCGGTGCCTGGGGGGCTCGGCGCCGCGGCTCTTGCCCACCTTGACCCCCATTTCACACCTTAGGGAATGCAAAACACGGTATAGGCTGGACGGGGAGAGCCCGAGCCCCGGGGTAACGGGGAGCGGGTGCGTGCCTCATCCCCCTCCACGATCCCGGCTCTGTGGCCCAGGCAAAGTCGGCTTGGGTCGCAGAGGGTGCCGGCAGAGGGTAGCGACCCCGGGCACGGCCTTGGTGGGCGGGCGGGTGCCCCCGCCGTCTCCTCCAGCATCCCGGGGGCCCGGCCGGCGCCGTCTAGGACGATTCTGGTGGGTGTAGCGAGCTGGGTCTTTACAGTAAAAGCCGCCCGGCTCTCACAGGTAGGAGTTTCCCCGGACTATTTATGTATTTGTGTCTGTCTGTATAGATTTAAAAAACCCAACCCAGCGGGGACGCAGAGAGGGCGCCGGGCTGCACGCCCTCCCGCCCGCAGCGCGTGTTTACCAGCAATGGGTATGTGTCACTGCCTCAGATGTTTTCCAGCTCGCCAAGTCCCCGCTCCCCTCTGCCGGCTCCACCTCCGGGCCCGGGCCCGCCTCCCCCAGCCCGGGCACGACGCCCTCCATCATATAAAGAAACTTCCCGGTGCCGCCGGCCCAGTCTCCGTGCGCCCCGTCTCAGCGGCCACCGCGGCAGCCGGCGGCCCCTGCCCGCTCCCAGTGCCGCGACAGAGGTAAGGGCGGCGGAGCTCCTCGGGCCCCCGAATCCCCCGCCCGCCGCCAGGGCACGGCGGACCCGCCGCGGGACCCGGCGGGACGGGGAGGGAGGTGGGGTGGGCGGTGCGGGCGCCTTGGCTTCACCCCGTCGGGGCTGCTCCTGTGGCACCTGAGCGAGCCCTTTGGCCTTTTTTTTCCGAGTTGGGTTTTTTTTTGGTTTTGTTTTTTTTTTTTTAATTTTTATTCTATTTGACCCTAATTTAAAAGAAAAAAACTAATGCCCGCCGCTATGTGCTTCCGAGGTTAAGGCGCGCACCCGGTCCCCGGCCTCCCTGCCTTCGGGAGGGTCGCGGGAATGTGTGAGAGGGATCCGCTTCATGCTCAGTCAAAGAGGGAAAAATTACTTTTTTGGACTCTTCACACGGGCTCCGGCGGGCCCCGCGCGGGGGAGCCGCGGCTCCGGACCCCCCCTTCCCCCCAGACGCACCATGTGCAAGGGAGATGCGGAGGGACCGGGTTTGGTGTCCGGGGGGATGCTGCCCCTGCCGAGGGGTGTAAGGGATGTGGAGCGGAACTGCCCATCTGCTCACAGTGATGTGCACCTGTCTAGCAAGGGGCTCCGAAAGGCTCTTCGTGTGTTGAGTCAAAGATTCCTGGGTGAGGAATCCCTTTTTTAGATGTAATAGGCGGGGGAAGGGGGGGAGTACCCACAAAAATAAACTCTTGGGCATTCAAGCACTTTTTCAGATTGATGGGACAAACCTGATGCCAGGTCCCCATCACTGGTGTCCCGTCGTTAGCACCTTTCCAGCAGGTGCCTGTCACTGCAGAGCCGTGCCACTCCCTGTGCTTGTGTGCACCTCTCCGTCGTGGGCTGCAAGCTCCCACGTCACTGGGGACAGTGCCCTTATGCCAGGCTCCGTGGGTTGCCATCTTTCCAATTTTAGGTATATGTGATGTATAGATTTGAATGTTGCTATGTATGAGTGCTGGGAGCAGTTGGAGGGGTAGATATGTATAGGACATCATGTGTTCAACTGTGTCTTGCTTAAGGGAGCTTGTGAAAACTACTTTGATGTTATAGATAGATGCCGTATAAATCATAACTGCATGTGGAGCCCTCCAAATTGTGTGCATGTGTCTAATGTCACATATGTGCACTGTCTTTTGCAAATAAATTTTTATGCAATTTTTTCCTCTTTTGGTCGAAAAGTAACCCCCCAGTTGAACTGTGATCAGGACAAGGGGTTTTGTGCCTTAAGTCACTTGCAATGAAAATTTCAAACTGATGTATATTCATGCAAAACAATGTCGGGACAGGGGGAAGTCTGTCAAAGTCTGCGGTGGGAGCAGTGCCTGGGGAGAGCTGTGGGGGGCTGTGCCCAGTTTCCTGAGGCTCTGTACCATGTTTCCCTGGCCCCCCAGGGCCCCCCTGCATGCTGTAGCTGCTGTTTGGTGTGGTATGTGTGGCATCAGGGACTAGGGACTGCTGGTGAGGACTTTGCACAGCACTTGACCTGTGGGATTTCCTCTCTCCCATCCTGCTCTTTTCTTCCCTCTTCACAGCCCCCTAGAGAGCTGGTGCTTGGACATCTTGGTGGGGCACCCCAAAAAGAGGTCAGCTTGGTGGGGCACCCCAAAAACTCCCACCCAACCTCTGACACAAGTGGCATGAACTTGGAGCCGGGCGAGTGCGGGATGAACTCAGTGAGCTGTGGCAACGGGAAACTCCGCCAGTGGCTGATCGACCAGATAGACAGTGGCAAGTACCCCGGGCTGGTGTGGGAGAACGATGAGAAGAGCATCTTCCGCATTCCCTGGAAGCATGCTGGCAAGCAGGACTACAACCGTGAGGAGGATGCTGCCCTCTTTAAGGTAAGGCTCAGCCTGGGGTTGGGACTGTGGAACATAGACAGGGCAAGAGGGATGCCTGGAGGCTCTGTGATGCCCCTCACCATCCTGTCCTTGCCACCCGCTTCTGTAGGCTGGTTCTGCTGATTGGCTGCTGCTGCCAGCTGCCTGGCTGGTGGCCCTGGCTGTGCCCTGGTGTCCCCTGTATTTGTGGGACAGACCCCCCTTTTGCGCTTCTCTGTGTGGCGTTAAGTGCTGGTGAGACTGCAACACATCTTTTTCCACATTTGTCTTGGATTGTTTTCTCCCTTTCTTGTGCCTGCTAAACTGTTTTTCCTACCTTACCGTGCTGGGTTTTTTTTAGCCTAAACCTATAGGGAGTAAATTCATGCACATATAAGCACACACATATAGGCTGTTTCAAGCATTGTACTTTGTAGTTGATTTTCTTTTTTTCTTTTCTTTTTTTTTTCTTTCTTTCTTTTTTTTTTTCTTTTTCTTGCTCTTTTGATTATCTGAAATGTTTCCAGGCTTGGGCTCTTTTTAAAGGAAAGTTCAGAGAGGGCATTGATAAACCAGATCCCCCTACCTGGAAGACAAGATTAAGGTGTGCTTTGAACAAGAGCAATGACTTTGAAGAATTGGTGGAGAGAAGCCAGCTGGACATCTCAGATCCCTATAAAGTATACAGAATAGTGCCAGAAGGAGCTAAAAAAGGTAAAGCATCTCAAATTCCCTGTGTAACCGAGTGTGAATATGTCTCATTGCAAGCATATGAGGACTGAAGTGTGCTTTTCTGGAATGGCCCTGCAGTCTTTTTAAGTCTTTTAAGGAGCCAAAATGAGGGCTCAAGTGCAGCTTGTTCTGATGACTTTAGAACCTGCATCTACAGGAGGACTGCTGGCATTTAAGTCAGAGCACTGAAAGGGAGCCCTTGCAGGAAGATGCAGACAGGCGCCCTGCACATCACTGAAGGAATTGCTCTTTTAGCTGGAGCCTCCCTGCCAGTTCTGTGTAATGAGAGCCAAGCCGGCAGCTCAAGGGACAGGCAAAAAAAAAATAATAAAAATTGCATGTAGGATCTAGGTTCTGAATACAGGGAAGAGTGTTTTAAGGCAGACAATCAGTAACTAGTGCAAGGAGAAGAGCTGGGAGAGAGGGATGCCCAGCCTGCAGCCTCCAGGGCAGAGGCAGGGGCACTGTCTGCTCTCCAGGAAGTCCTTGGTGCCAGGCAGGGCTTGTAGGATGCAAATGCTTGGCATCATTGTGCACTAGGTATGGCTGGGCAGCACTGTTCCGTGGGGAACCCAGTGGGACAGACTGCCTGCAAGAGGGCGCTGGGAAGCTGGTCCCAAAGGCATTTTGGTCCTTTGTTTGTTCAATGGCAGGTTGTATGGATTTGTCTTCAATGTGCTGATTTCAGGTTTCTTCAGATGTGGTTGACATAATTTATTTTCATCCCTCTGGTGAACATAGGTGCAAAGCAGATCAGTATGGAGGAGCAGCCATTAATGATGAACCATCCCTTTCCAATAACGTCTCCTTACACTGCACTACCATCCCAGGTATGGCATTAGTTAAGTGTTTTGCTTGGTGCTTCTGCATTGAGCAACATAATTTCTGTGCTATGTGCTATGTCTGTCCTTACTGGTGGGGATCTCTAGTTCTCTCTGTGAAGAAACTTTATTATGGAAACTGAGAAATTGAGAAGCAACTTTTCTAATGTCAGATGAGGCCACAGGGCAATTGATTTCCCTTGGTGTTGTTTATCCCAGAGTAATGGCTCTTTTCTGTTGGACGATAGATACTAGTGCACTGCCATTCTGTTGATGCCAGAATGTAAGCACCCAATGAAGCCTTGCTCTTTCAAGCAGACATTTACCAGCAGTGCTTTGACTGCCTTTTGTTATTCCACTCCGCTTATTATTTACACCAGTGGTGGGAAACTCAATTGAAAGCCTCATTGGTGGTGGTGGCGAAATGCCATTCGTGTAGCCTGGGCAAAGCTTAGACCTCCATGAGCTTTGGCAGAGAAAATCAAGGAGCTTAGATATGAAAGCTGATGCAAAGCACAGCATTAGTTTTGACAGCTGCCTACTAAAAAAAATATCTCATTAAATTGAATAGGTACCGAACTACATGGTACCCCATGAACGGAACTGGAGGGAGTTTGCCCCGGAGCAGCCGCATCCTGACATTCCCTACCAGTGCGCTAGCGTCCCTTTCCCAGCTCGCAGTCATCACTGGCAAGGGCCCGGCTGTGAAAATGGTAAGACACCCCTGTTTAGGATTGCTTGCTGAGGCTGGTCACCTAGAGGAACCTCAGTTTTCAGGTTTGTTCCTTGTGGCTTTGATTGGAATTCACAGGAGCGGACAGAAAGGAGTGCTGAGTTCCTTTAAGAGAGGCACAGGTCCGTGGCAAGAGCCTTTGTCTGGGCTCTTGCATTTCCTGCCATCCTATGTGTAATGTGTGGGCTACACAGTCCTCTGAATTGCTAGAAATCAGCCCCCAAAGTCTTCAGCTGTCTCAAAAGCCTTGAGCAATAAAGAAGGCAACCAACTCCCACAGAAGAACCCAAATGGGAACATATGTTCTTTAGCTTTTCTTTCTGATTTCGGACTTTTTGAGGCACATGTCACTGAGGTTTTCCCTCCAGCCTTGTTGGTTAGACTGGCATTATTCTACTGAGAAGAAAGCTGGAATTATTACTTTATTTTAGTGCTGCAGCAGTGGGACAACTTGTCATAGACTGAGACTCTCTTGGGGCTGGCACAGCAGAAACAGAATAAAGGAGCGTTCCCTTCCCTGAAGATCTCATAGTACCAGAGCCTAACATAATCATGGCTTTTCAAGCTCTGCATCCTTAGGAAAAAGCCTGAATTGTGAAAATTGGCAATGCTGAAGCCTGCAGGGAATAAAACATAACAGAAAGTGAACCATGTGCTGTAGACCCCTCTAGGATAACTCACCTGAGAATGCAGGCATTTGCTTTGTGAGGAGAAGCAGCTGGTTCAGAAGGGCAGGAAAGGATGGAAAGCAAAAAAGGACTTCTTAGAGTAGGTGCTACTTTTTCAGAGGACAGCTCTCTAGAGGTTTTGGTGCAGAGAAAATTTTAGATCTGTTAAAAAGTAAATTCTCAGTGCACTGCAACTTTTGCTGGCAGTATATTGGAATTATTAGGCAGAATCCTTTGCTTTTAGTTGAGCTATTTGCTAATAAAGAAATCAGTGTAGCAAGCATAATGAACTCTGCCCTGAAGTACATCCTCTGCAGCGGTTAAACATGTTTGGGTGCTTTGCTGAATTTGGAGGCAGTTGGTAGTGGCTGGTATTGGGTTTCTCATTGGGCTCTAAAACACGTTAGGGGATGTGG